>NC_139590.1:9099450-9279450 GCF_946808225.1 Silurus aristotelis
GAACAGAACACTGTGTGCATATAATCTTAACTATTACTTCATTGTACAATAGGCCAAATATAAAATAGACGTCACCAAAACTTATATTTTGGGTGCTGTACGATTATGTTATACTCGCTGAGTAGCGTATAATTGTTTTGTTTGATGGATCCTTATTTCCGGCCGGGCTCAGCCCGAAAGAGCGACGTGGGGCCGCCTTCCCGTGGGCTCACCACCTGCAGCTCTAGGGACGTGGAATGTCACCTCGCTGGCGGGGAAAGAGCCTGAGATTGTGCGTGAGATTGAGAGGTTCCGACTAGAGATAGTTGGGATCACCTCTACGCACGGCTTGGGCTCTGGAACCACACTCCTCGAGAGAGGATGGACTCTTCACCACTCTGGACTTGCCCATGGTGAAAGGCGGCGGGCTGGTGTGGGTTTGCTTATAGCCCCCCAGCTCAGCCGCCATGTCTTGGAGTTTACCCCGGTGAATGAGAGGGTCGTTTCCCTGCGCCTACGGGTCGGGGATAGGTCTCTCACTGTCGTGTGTGCCTATGGGGCAAACGGCAGTGTAGAGTACCCGGCCTTCTTGGGGTCTCTGGGAGGGGTGCTGGACAGTGCTCCGACTGGGGACTCCGTCGTTCTACTGGGAGACTTCAATGCCCATGTGGGCAGCGACAGTGACACCTGGAGGGGCGTGATTGGGGAAACGGCCCCCCTGATCTGAACCCGATCGGTGTTCAGTTATTGGACTTCTGTGCTAGTTACAGTTTGTCCATAACGAACACCATGTTCAAGCATAAGGGTGTCCATCAGTGCACGTGGCACCAGGACACCCTAGGCCGTAGGTCGATGATCGACTTTGTGGTCGTTTCATCTGACCTGCGGCCGTATGTCTTGGACACTCGGGTAAAGAGAGGGGCGGAGCTGTCAACTGATCACCACCTGGTGGTGAGTTGGATCCGATGGCGGGGGAGGAAGCTGGACAGACTCGGCAGACCCAAGCGTACTGTGAGGGTCTGCTGGGAACGTTTGGCCGAGTCTCCTGTCAGAGAGATCTTCAACTCCCACCTCAGGCGGAGCTTTGACCAGATCCCGAGGGAGGCCGGAGATATTGAGTCCGAGTGGACCATGTTCTCCACCTCCATTGTCGAAGTGGCTGCTCGGAGCTGTGGCCGTAAGGTCTCCAGTGCCTGTCGAGGCGGCAATCCCCGAACCCGGTGGTGGCAACCGGAAGTAAGGGATGCCGTCAAGCTGAGGAAGGAGTCCTATCGGGCCTGGTTGGCTTGTGGGTCTCCTGAGGCAGCTGACGGGTACCGACAGGCCAAGCGAACTGCAGCCCGGGTGGTTGTGGAGGCAAAAACTCGGGCCTGGGAGGAGTTCGGTGAGGCCATGGAGAAGGACTATCGGCTGGCCTCGAAGAGATTCTGGCAAACCGTCCGGCGCCTCAGGAGAGGGAAGCAGTGCCCTACCAACGCTGTTTTCAGTGGAGGTGGGGAGCTGTTGACCTCAACTGGGGATGTCGTTGGACGGTGGAAGGAATACTTCGAGGATCTCCTCAATCCCGCCTTCCACGTCTTCCATTGAGGAAGCAGAGGCTGAGGGCTCAGAGGTGGACTCGTCCATCACCCAAGCTGAAGTCACCGAGGTAGTAAAGAAACTCCTCGGTGGCAAGGATGGCCTCCTCGGGGGTGGATGAGAGCCGCCCTGAGTACCTCAAGTCTCTGGATGTTGTGGGGCTGTCTTGGCTGACATGCCTCTGCAGCATCGCGTGGCGGTCAGGGACAGTGCCTCTGGAATGTCAGACCGGGGTGGTGGTGGAGGGTGTGTTCCAACTATAGGGGGATCACACTTCTCAGCCTACCTGGGAAAGTCTATGCCAGGGTACTGGAGAGGAGAATACGGCCAATAGTAGAACCTCGGATTCAGGAGGAACAGTGTGGTTTTCGTCCAGGCCGTGGAACACTGAACCAGCTCTATACCCTCTACAGGGTGCTGGAGGGTTCATGGGAGTTTGCCCAACCAGTCCACATGTGTTTTGTGGATTTGGAAAAGGCTTTCGACTGTGTCCCTCGCGGAGGCCTGTGGAGGGTGTTCCGGGAGTACGGGGTCGGGGGCCCTTTACTAAGGGCTGTCCGGTGCCTGTACGACCGAAGCAGGAGCTTGGTTCGCATTGCCGGCAGTAAGTCAGACTTGTTCCCGGTGCATGTTGGACTCCGGCAGGGCTGCCCTTTGTCACCGGTTCTGTTCATAATTTTTATGGACAGAATTTCTAGGCGCAGCCAGGGGCCGGAGGGTGTCCGGTTTGGTGACAACATGATTTCGTCTCTGCTCTTTGCAGATAATGTTGTCATGTTGGCTTCATTAGACCAGAACCTTCAGCACGCACTGGGACGGTTTGCAGCCAAGTGTGAAGCGGCTGGGATGAGAATCAGCACCTCCAAATCCGAGGCCGTGGTCCTTAGTCGGAAAAGGGTGGTTTGCCCACTTCAGGTTGGTGGAGAGTTCCTGCCGCAAGTGGAGGAGTTTAAGTATCTTGGGGTTTTGTTTACGAGTAAGGGAAGGGTGGAACGGGAGATTGACAGACGGATCGGTGCAGCTTCTGCAGTAATGCGGTCGATGTACCGGTCTGTCGTGGTGAAGAAAGAGCTGAGCCACAAGGCGAAACTCTCGATTTACCGGTCAATCTACGTTCCTACTCCCACCTATTGTCATGAGCTCTGGGTCATGACCGAAAGGACAAGATCCCGGATACAGGTGGCCGAAATGTGATTTCTCCGCAGGGTGGCTGGGCGATCCCTTAGAGATAAGGTGAGAAGCTCGGTCACTTGGGAGGAGCTCAGAGTAGAGCCGCTGTTCCGGATGCCTCCTGGACGCCTCCCGGCTGGCCTGGGAACGCCTCGGTGTCCCCCCGGAAGAGCTGGAAGAAGTGTCTAGAGAGAGGGAAGTCTGGGCATCTCTGATTAGACTGCTGCCCCCGCGACCCGGCCTCAGATAAGCGGGAAAAGATGGTATGGTATGGTTCCTTATTTTGTTGGTGGAGCCGAAATTACCGTTAAAGATTGTGCGTTCACCGATCTGTCCCTTATTCACTGTGGATGTTGCAGCCATGATCAAGAACTCAAATCTCAGTCTTGCATCAATAACGATTGTTAAACATCCGGTCCTTAATTAATATTATAATCCTCTATTAATAAATACAAATATTGTCTTGTAGAGAGTAATTGGTTGATTCCGTAGTCACTTCCGCATTATTGTTTTCTCTTTATTGCAAACAATAATTTAATAAGAGAGCAAGAGAGAGTGTGTGTGTGTGTGTGTGTGTGGGGGGTGTTCATACATACACTACAAAAACATAGAAAAGCATTACATTTGTCACCGTAAAACATTAAAGGTTTATAACAATGGGTTTAAGAATAGTATAAGTTTTTGAGGCCTTTAAATTTAATAGTTTTGTTTTATGTACTTAAAACTATTGAAGGGACTTAATTTTACAACACTTTGCTTTATAATGAATAGCTTTGTGAATATGAAATTTATGCAGAAGACAATGTAACAAAACTGTATAATCAAAATTATACGGTTGTATAATCTAAAAAAACATTCTTAGATTAAGTGATATATATAAAAAAATGTACAATTTACAGAAGCAATTTTTTGTAAAAATTATATAATATATATATATATATATATATATATATATATATATATATATATATATATATATATATATATATTTTTTTTTTTTTAATTATCATCAGATTTGTACAAGAGAAGGTTATCTGTGACTAATTTTGAAGTGGAGTTGTAAAACATACTTCGCCACTCAATTACCTTCACCTTCAGCAAGATAGTTGTCATCCCGGCAGTGTGTTTGGGATCGTTTTCATGTTGGAAAACTGCCGTTCTGCCCAGTTTCTAAAGAGAGGGCATTATGTTCTGCTTCAGAATGTCACAGTACATGTTGAAATCCATGTTATCCTCAATGGATCGCAGTTTCCCAGTACCAGCAGCACTTATGCTTCCCCAGACCATGATGCTACCACCACATGCTTGACTGTAGGCAAGACACAATTTTCTTGGTACTCGTCCCCTGGGCGTCACCTCTCACCCTCTAAGAGTTCTTTCAATGTGAATATGTATGCCCCCCCTCAGACCCCCCCTTTTCTGTTGTAATACCAGGACCCATCGTTACACACTACACAGCACATAACAATGAGAAATTAGACATTTGACAAAGATGAATTTTACATTTTGAACCTTTTTAATTACTTGTTAATGAATTCTGTACAAGTTCTATAACCCATTTCTTAAAAGTTCCTGCTTTTGTGATACCTGAACATAGTTTGGCCTCTTTTTGTATAGCACTTCTTTGAGAAACACTTCTCTCTCTAAACATGCCTCTACATACAAACACCCTTGAGGACATAATCCACCGTGCAAGTATACACACACACGCACACACATTGGTCTTGGATATCAGCTGTCCCAATTTCTTTTACAACAGTAGAATTGGGCAATTTTAGCATGTGCTTTTCTGACCAGTTCCACCTCTCAAGCTCACACCTAGGATTGGAAAAACCACCTTCAGTTGACACCATTATGAATCCAGCATGTTTTGCTGTAACACAAAATGAAAGAAAGCAGGCAAAAGCTAGACACAGAGACACAGAGGTGTTTTTCTCCTCCTTTTTGCAAGGGTAAACACACTGCGATATGAAGCGCAAAATGTAAAGAAATACACACTCAACAAACTAAGATGTCATGAATGAGAAGCAAGAAAATGCGAGCAAAAAAAAAAAAAAAGATTTCAGAAAAAAAAAAGCAAAAAAAATGGAAGCCAGTCACACACTGCATTTGTGGTATTGCACCTTAAAAAAAAAAATAAAGAAACACATTCAAGTAAACACTGGTGCCTGTAAGAAGCTGGCAGTGTAGAGTCTGCTTCAGTTTACTGTGAACACAACTTTTACATTTTATTTTTTCATTGAGGGGGTACAATTGTAAACAGCTCAGTTTGTCCAGAAATTGATAAAAGAAAAAAAATGAAATAAAATTAAATACAAAATAAAAATGTTTAAAAAAAAAAAAAAAAAGAAAAGAAATCCCAGCGCAAAATGGTGTAACAAAACATGCTGGATGTGGTGTAAACATACAATTATCTAGAAACTTTCTATACACTAAAATTCTCTTAAAATGTCCTGTACACATTTAATACTGGCTCTAAAATACTACAGTTCCACCAATCCACTGTTCAACAGACTCCTACCCTGAGACATAATAAGGAATGCTGGGATAGGTAGTCTTTCCTTCCCCCCCTTGCCCTTTCCCTAAAAAAAAAAAAAAAAAAAAATGAGACTTGTCTCAAGTTCTCCATCACAGTAATATTACGTGCGTTCTCCAACTAGTGGTCAACATTGGCAAGAAATTGTTTAAAATAATAATAAAAAACAATGTAATAAAAAAACAAAAGAATTAGTTTTGAATAACAAATATTACAACTGCAGTAGTTGAAATAACAGTATTCTTCCATTTCTTACGTTCCAATTACTAGTTTCCATAGCAAAACTATGATTATCCTATACAAGAGTTCTGAGTTAGTGCTTTTCTGTACACACGCATTATATAAGTACAATATAAGTCAAAAGTGTAACAGTGAACTTAAACCTTGCTGTCAAACCTTTGACAGGTATAATACACATATATACTCACTCATATATAAATGTGCAGTGTGTACGTTTGTATACAAATGGCCTCTGTACATTAGTGTTTGATGCACTGAACTGCAATCAGCTCTCTTATGGACATGTACATCACATATACATTTGCTTTTTGTAAACAGAGACAAGGGGATGCACCAACTTATATACTTATACACTGCTCGTTGCAATATATATTTAAACACCTCATGGTGTGCGTTACTATGTAACACAACCACAAAAAAAAAAGATGGTCCGTGAATTATTGCTCAGCCAGAGCTAATGAAACTGGCAGCATGCCCATAAAAGGACAGTGGGCGGAGTTACTGTAGGTTAATCAGGCCTCTGGATGGCAGTGTGCAAGTTTAATTGGGGGGGGGGGGGGGGGGGTGTTACCAAAAACCAAAAATCTCCTTGTCCCTAATACAAATTTGCATTTTAATGACCAGTATGTTTTAATATAGTTTTAGTATCGTTTTATTATATACATAACTACATGAAATTCTTTTTAAGCATCCTCCCAGTTTTAGTTTAATGTCTTTAAACCAACACCATGCTAATTCGGACACTATTGCCTCTCCTTTAATAGTAAAGCTCACATTGAACAGTTTTGTTACAAATTCTTGGACCATAAAGTCTCCAAGCAGGAACTGCTGAAACAGCACCATCACAGAACCAGAATGGGCTCTGTAGTGTTAAGTGGTGTAGTGTCTAAAGTTGCAGTACCAAAAGCCGGCGTCGCAGCAATTCCTGCCTGGATATTTCATTGCTGACGAAGCCTAGTAAGCAATCTCCATCTGCTCAATTGTGAAGAAAAGTCAGTTCTAATAGAATGTAACGGCTACCTTTGTATGGATCCTATGGATCTTGACAGTTTGTTACTAGCTTAGTGTTAGTTGTCTGTGCTAGCACTCCACAGTAAGCAAATCAAGCACTGCTCTTTAAAAAAAAAATAGAGTA
This sequence comes from Silurus aristotelis, assembly GCF_946808225.1. NCBI lineage: Eukaryota > Metazoa > Chordata > Actinopteri > Siluriformes > Siluridae > Silurus > Silurus aristotelis. The sequence goes on from NC_139590.1 coordinate 9,106,089, forward strand.
AAAGTTGGAGGTAGTGTGTTGAAATTTCTGATTTCAAAACTACAAACTTCTCTTCCAGCAGAGCTCCTGAATGAATACCCAGCCCTACATTAACTGCTCTGCCCACTTAGTCACTTTACATCTCCAATTCTTAAGCACCTACCGTTTCTCTCACCGTTTGCCACACTTAGCTCTCTAGCCAATCCCTAACCCCTCCCTTGGTAGCCCTGAGATCTACCAATCTACCAAGAGAGTATAAGTGATGTCTGCCGTTTGCCGTACGTAACACTACTCAAAGTCCAAGTCACAGCATCAGCTACAGCCGTCTGATTATCGTTAAAGGTGTGGAATAAAGATCACTAATTCCACACTTAACACTACTACTCAAAGGAGCAATCAGTCATCTAAATACAAAAAAAAACACGTATCCACTATGTCTCCTGTTGATTACGGTGAATGCTTTATGACGACACACTTTAAGAGTAGGAGAGATGGGAGCCATTGGAGATGTGGGAGGTGACTGAGGTGCTGCGGCTCAACCCTCCATCCCCAGCTGCTCCACCAGGCCCCCCTCCTGATGCAGTCCTCCTTAGTGGCCCGGGGCTGTTCCTCAGAGCCATTAAACTGGGGCCCCTGACTACCAGACCCTCGCTCCTCCCCCCATAGCCGCCCTGAGATGAAGAAGAGGAAGATGATGATGGTGGGGACGAAGGTGAAAAAGAGACTGGTGGTGGCGGTGGAGGAGGAGGGAGCAATGCCAGAGACTGCGAAGATGAGTGGCTGGAGAGATGGCGTGAGTGACCATGAGCATATGAGGATGAGCGGTGGCTTCCTCCACCGTTGCCCCCCCATTCTCTTTCACGCTCTCGCTCCCGCTCCCTCTCTCTCTCACGCTCCCTCTCTCTCTCCCGCTCTCGGTATAGGTGAGGTGTGCTCTGATGGTGGTACTGCTGTGCCAAGTAATGCAGGCGGTGATGAGATGAGGAGGAAGAGGAGGATGAAGAAGAGGCAGATGAAAGAGAACTGGGCAGGCCACGTGATACTGGAGTGTCAAAATCCCTATCTACGTCCCTTTCACGCTCACGGCTGGAAATGGAGATAGATTCTCCTCGGCTGAACGCAGGGGTACTGTTCTGGCTTCTCCAGGACGGCGGTGCTGCAGAGTTCTGGACACCGTGTGTCCAGTGGCTGCCTGAGCGGGGGACAGGGCGTGACGGCCAACCACCTGAACCTGAAGAGGGTGGGTTAGAGTAACCTTGGCTGTAAGCCTCAGCTGGGATTCCTGTTAGTGCCATGTTGCTGAAGCCCAGTCGCATACTCTCAGAGTCAAAGGCTTCGATCTCTCGAGCCTGGCGCTCTAACAGGGTTCGGATTCGCTCTGATCGATCGTTCTGCAGGGACAGCATCTCCTCCTCGATCTAGAAAAAGATTGAGATGATTTTACAACATGACAATAACCCCACCCACATGCACTGGTTTCAAAGATGTAACGTTTGATGGAATTTTATAGTAGTGGTCTTCCCGATTCAACGGTTATGCTGAATAATCAGCACCGATAGTTGATTGCTGGAGCTATCTGCAAAAAAAACTAAACAAAAAAAAAAAAAAGATTTTTCCAGGTAGCACCTGTTGCTGGAGCAACTGAGAGGGTCTGCTGTCATTATGAGAGCTGCCCTCTAGAGGCGAATCACTGACACTACAGACTTTATTTGTACACTTGAAACTCCGTGGTGTACAATTTATGATACATTAATTAAAACATTCATAATTGAATTAAGCACGTTTTTATAATTCAGTTCTTTTTTATAATAAGTTCAGTACTTCAGTATTTTACATGGTGTTTTTTTTAAAAATCCAGTTTCCATTTTAAAGACTATTGGTTGATTAATCGGTCCTCGGCAAGCGCGATCCAGCCTAGCTATCAGTAAAATTCAGTAATCAGTAATCGGTCATCCTCTATTGAATAATCTATCAACGTTACTACTAGCTATATAATTTATTCCTGAATTTGGAAACAACACAAATACACCATTGCATGCATATCAGTGCCCCTCACCCTCTGCTCAAGCAGTGCTCTGCGAATAGATACTCTTTGCTCCAGGTCTTTGATTTCCCTCTCGTGCTGTGTGTCCGTGTGCATTTTAATCTTGCTCTGGTACGCATTCAGTAGTTCCAGCTCTTGCTGCAGCTGCATTCTCAGCACCTGGTACTCCGCCTCCTGTGTCTCATCCAGTCGCAGCTGCAAGAGTGAACCCAACAGTAGGATGTCAGTAGAGACACATTCTGAAGCAAGGTGAGAAAATTAAATCTCTGCCAATAAATCTGTGCTGAGTAGATCAATCTGTAACACGTATGTTGTATGTTGTGTTATGTCATATGTTAGAAGGTGGTCTCTCCTTGCCTTACTCACAGCCTGTGTGGACAGCATGTCATTTATGGAGTGGTCATACTGCTCAGCGAGGATGGCTAACTTTCGCGTCTGCTCCTCTTTCAGCCTTTTCAGTACGGCCTTGTGGTCCGATTTGGGTGTGGTCTCCAGCAAATGGTTCCTCAGGGCCTTGTACTGCCGCGTCTGAATTTTACACGTGTCCTGAAACTGCCTCTTGATCTGGAGCTCCTTAGTCTGGAAAAGGAAACGAAAAGGCATGAGAAAAAAAGTGAAGGTTGAATAAGGACGAAAGAACGCAAAATGCGTCAGGTGGGTCAAAGTGTGGACTCAAAAGGGCCATTTTTCTCCTACCTTTAGGCTCTTAGGCTGCTGACGGACCTCCATGCTGTGTTTCTGTCGGAGTTCCTGTTCACGCCGCTTGTTGTAGTCCATCTGATTGGTCAGCTCACTCTGGTGCTGGGTGCGGATGAGGTCGGCCCGTGTGTGCTGAACCAGGCCCAGCTGACGGAACTCCAGCTCCTGAGTGGACTCGTGATGCCGCAGCAACATGGCGCACTCCAGATCCTTTTGAGTCTGCCTTTTATTCAGCTCCTACAGGGAGATACAAGATGGAGGACATATAAAGGCCATACAAGGTCTACATGCAAATTATCCATGAAAATGTCCAATGTACTTTTTTGCCACAAAAATTGTCTTAAAAAAAAAATTAAAAATAAAATATATATATATAAATCCCCCTATGAACGTAAATGCAGCCTTGTGATTTGAGCCATGTCTCACCTCTCTGAGAAGATCCTGCTCCAGGTTGTGTCGTGCTAGCAGCATCTTTCTCTTATACTGTCGGCACTGGAGCTCATAATACTGTCTCTGGCGCCGCAGTAACCCAGCCTCCTCTTCTGCCTGGAACTGCTGGAGACACTCCTTCTGCCTCACTAGCCATTCTTGCTTCTCCCTTTTAGGGGTGGACTGGTTCTCATTCAGCTCCTGTATACACGGCAAAGGTTGCATGTTAGTATTAGCTGATACCCAAAAGCTTCTCCATGTTTCTTCTTAATCATACAAGCCAAATACTAAACAGCACAAAAATGCAAAAGATCAGTGAGAAGGCATGTAGAGTAAACCCCACCTCTTTGAGCTGCTCCTTACGCTGCCTGTACTGGCGCTTCTGTGACTCTAGGAGATTGGTGAGCTCTTTCTTTTGCTGGCCCAAAATGTGCTGCTGGAACTTTTTTTCTTCAGTTTGTGCAGCTTTGGTCTAAGGGGAAAAAAACCCACCACACACGTTATCTTTATTTCTGATCATCTTTATCCTCGTTCCTGTTTCAAATGTAAAGACATTCTCAAAAGATCTCTTCTCCATCGTGCACCACCTCTCACCTCTTTCTCCAGAATAGCCTGGTGCTTCTTAGATAGCTTGTCAGCCTCACTGCTGAAACTGTTCCTCTGGCTCTCCAGCTCTTTGTCCAGCCTCAGCTGATGCTCATCCATCTCAGTCTTGAGTTTGTTTTCTAGTGCCAGCAGCTGCTTCTGGTGCTGTCGCCTCATGCGCTTGTAGCCGGTCATCTGCTCCCGAAGTGCTGAGCCTTGTTCATGCTCCTGGATCTGCCTTGTCACCTGAGCGAGAAACAGGAAACGTGAGCATTTGCAAATCACTGAAGAAAACCGTATTGGATTATGTGGAAGGTGAACAACAAGTTTCACCAATTTACCAGTATATTAACCATATACTTTTACATTAAAGCATTAATTACCTGCAGCTGCTGAAACATCTAATGTTAGGTAGCAGTTCTGAGTGTATGTGATCGTTCTCACCAGCGAAGCTGTGCGAATGGTAGCAAAGTGGTCACGGTTGCGGTAATGCGCTCTCCTGCGAGCTCCTGATGTTGCCTGCTGTTGCTGTGGCTGTTGAGAGTCGATTTCCGGCTGGTAGGGGTCATCGTAGATATTGTCAGGACCCTGCCATTAATATGCACCCAGGAAGAAAGTGTACACATTAAAAAATAAAAAATTAAAATTAAAAAGGATCTTGTGATTGGACGTTCAAAAAAAAAAAAAAATGATAATAATAATAAAAAAAAAAAACAAGCATTCGATTAGTAAACATGTCTATGTGCAAAAACAACCCACACCATTCAGAAACAGGCATGCACTCAGTCCACATGCCTACAGACACAAACAACAGACACCTTACTGTATAAATGAACACGCAGACACACTCACAGAAGGCCGATGTATGATAGAGCTGTTAGAAGTGACCGTGTGTTCTCCTTCTCCCATCATAGCCATTTCAGTGCTGTCATCCGAGCCGTCAGCCAGGCTGTTAACTGACGAGCTCTGGGAGCTGGCACTGATGGACATGGAGGGCACAGACTGAGAGCTCTCCATGCTGTTGACTGTGCCCATCCGCAACAAGTACTGATCCACTTCCTGAACACATACGGCAGAAAAGTAACCACACCGAGCTCTTACCGCACACGAAAAAAGACCGGAATAGCAAAAGAATGTAATATAAGACTATCAAAATATTTATGTATGCAAGACGTGCCTCTTCCTCTTCGGCTCCATCCTGAGCGGGGCCATTGTGCGTCTCTTGGAAAAGGATCTTCTTCATCTTTCTGTACTGCAGGTTGTCTAGTTCCCTTACAGCATCTTTCGTCCTCACTATCAGGTCCATCACCACAGACAGGGGGCGTTCTCTGCACAGGAACCGATGCTACAAACACAGAGCAAGGTGGAACAGTAGACCAGTTTGTCTAATCACTAACTGACAGAGGTGGCGAAAGTACACACATCCTTTACTTAAGTAGAAGTACAGATACTCATGTTTTAAAATACTAGAGTAAAAGTTGAAGTATTGATAATACTTTTTTACTCAAGTAAAAGTAAAGAAGTTTTGGCTCGGACATGTACTTAAGTAAAAAGTAGTTATTACTTTTACCTGTTTTAGTGTCACGTTGGTAACTGGACCTCACATATTAATATTAGAGCTGTCAATCAAATTAAATATTTAATTGCAACTTAATCGCACATTTCTATCTGTTCTAAATGTGCCATATATTAATACTTCCTGTTTTTAATACTTTAAGCAACATGGACATTGAGAAATATGGATGCAACATAGAGCATGAAAACGAAAAACTATTGTAAATGTTTTAAAGAAATAATGGTGGTTTAAATTACGTAAATCTTCAGGACAAAAAAGAGAACCTTTGCTATGTTTCCACACGGACAGTTAATGAAGTGATAGCAGGGAAAATGCACCTCTTCAAGACAAGTCAGAAAGCTTTTATCATAATTATACCGATTTATGGGATTTATGGAATAAATCATACCAATTAAATAATCAGACAATATTTTTATTTGATGTGAATGTGGTTTGTGTAAAAGACATTTCGAGCCTTCTATACATATATTTATTATGTCAGTGAGGCAAATATTTACTGATATTCAGGTTGTTTTATTTATGTGTTTGTGAAAGGAGATGACACGGCAGAGAGCGCACACTGTCTGTTTATTTTACAAAGTTATAAAATTATAAGTGTATACAAATAAAATGAAACATTTTACAGATTTGAAATGATGTATTGTTCTTATCTGTACGATCAAAAAAGACAGTATTTTCCAGACTATAAGCCACTACTTTTTCCCCAATGCTTTGAACAATGAAGCGGCTAATTTATGGATTTTTCCGGGGGTTTTCACGGTTTCACAAGCTTCATGCCAAAAAACTGAGCCCCATAACATTAAACCAATGAAATTGCCGAACAGGTTCAGGTGGACCAATGAAACTCTTTATATTAAATCGAGCTTGGCGCACCACATCATAAATATGGATGAGGTTCCTCTGACGTTTGACCTGCCGCTCACTCGGACTGTCAACAGAAAATGCGAATCATTCGTCACGCTGAAAACAACCGGGCATAAAAAAAACGCACTTCACCTGTGTTCTGAGCTGCACGGCATCGGGAGAAAAGCTTCATCGATGGTGATTTTTAAACGCACGCCGATGCCAAAGATAAACTCTCGAGAGAAATTGTTGTGAAAGGAAGGAGGAAGACAGTGAACAATGACTTTCTTGGTAGGCTACTGTTTAGATACAAGCCATGTAACAGACACCGTCTTTCGTTGAAACCTGTGTAAAGTTCATTAGTTTCAATGTAGACACCTGCAGCTTAAAGACAGGTGCAGCTTATTTATGTTTAAAATAAAAATCTTTGTAAAATTCAGTGGGTGCGGCTTATATTTGGGTGCGCTTAATAGTCTGGAAATTACGGTAATTTAAATTCGTTTCGCTATTATGAGGGAAAAACCCACAAAACGCCACCCAGAGGGTTAATTGTGTGCATCATTGCGGCTAGTCTACATCTGTGGTAAATGAGAGCCAGGACATTATACACCAATGGATTCAAAAAGACGTGCAATGACAGGAAACACGTGCAATGGGCTAAAAATACACAGTGAGAAAAAAATAAAAAATTTACATTTCTCCAAATCAATGGATTAAAACTAAAGTAATGAGCCAGTTTTAAAAAATGTAAGTAAAAAGTACAGATATCTGTGTAAAAAGTTAAAGAAAAAAAATTTAAGTAAAGTACCGATACCAAAAATATCTACTTAAGTACAGTAACAAAGTAGTTGTACTTCGTTACTTCCCACCTCTGCTAACTGATGTTACTGATTAGTATGGGCATTTTTAGGTTAGGATTAGAATCTGGGGGTCAAAAGTATGTGGCAAACAATGATGTGTCACAGTCAGTTGTGAACATACCATTAACATGACAAGTTGTTTTAAAAAAAAAAAAAAAAAAAAGAGAGCGCTTTCCTTGTGTGGAACAAACAAAACCAAAATATGTGTTACGGGAAACTGGTTATTGTAGGACATATTTAATCAACGATATGAAAGCAGATAAGTGTTTTAAGGCATGTAGCTTACATTGAGCAGCACATCGGAGGTAGGCCTGTCCTGAGGAATCTTCTGTAGGCAGGAGTCTACAAAGTTACGGAAATAATCTGACCTGAAATGTAATAATGCATGGTGACAATTAGCCAGGAACTGGAATTTCTGGGAGTTTTTTAAAAAAATATATATAAATATATATATTTACTGCATTTGGCAGATGTCCTTATCAAAAAAAAACTCACAACTGAGCATTTGAAGAATTTAAGTTTGCTCAAAGGACCAACTGTGCCAAATTGATGTTGCTGAGATTTGAATTTGTGACATTCCAATCCAGAGCCCAATGCCTTAACCACTAAGCAACCACCTACCTCTGTTTTGAACAGTGTACCGTTTTAACATGGAATAACAGGCAACAGGCAAGGACAAATGAAGCCATTGTATAATTTCAAACATTTTTATGACTCGTATGGCAGATGATAAAAAAAATCCCAAATTCAAGTCAGGGTGTAAATATTCTAAAATGTGACAAAAAATACGACCACGCCTGGTCTTTATTCACATTTATTGTGCAGATTGATTTGAATTACTAGACAGTCAAAATAATAGCCTACTTTTACCAGTATGTGAAAATTTATATTGTTATTATTTACAGTAAGTTATTATAGATAGTAAGCAAATTAAAGTTGAGCTGTAAAAGCATAGATATGAAGGGAGTGCTCACCAGTGATTTGACGCCAGGATGGGGCTCTCGTTTTGAGCAATGTGATATAAGGCACTCATAGCATTCATATTAAACAGAGGAGGCTTCCTCTCCGCTAGAGGGATATAATCACAGGGGCAGAATTAATCAAATGAACAATAAAAAACAATGAGAAAAATTTGTAAACCGAATGAGAGAAAGTGGTCAAGGAGAGGTATACAGAAAGAGAGATGCCATTAGCTAAGCGGATTAACATCTAAACCCCAAAATCCTTCTCTGTAGGAGGCCTCTCAGACACTACAAAGTCGTGCGCACCACCCGACTGACCTAAATGAGCCACACCCACAATTTGTGTTGTTCAAGTTAAGTGTAAAAAAGAAGCTGTGTGTTACAGTGACTGCACTCACCCAGCTCTATACAGGTGATTCCTAGAGACCAGACATCAACCTTGCCATCATATTGACCCTCATCCATCGCTAGAATCACTTCAGGGGCCATCCTGTACATTAGAGTTCAAAGGAAAAACGTCAATCCGATGTTTGTTGGGAGATCGTGTGAGTTACAAGCTGTAACGAGTGTATGAATATTAATAACGAATATAAATGATCATTAAACCTACAGTTGCCACTAAATGAACTTTAACACAAAAACACTGATACAAGCAAAGGCACTGGATATTTGCATGTCTGAGTAGAGACACAATAAAAGGCAACACGAGTAGTTGCCACGTTTTACCTATAGAATTGCTGTGGGAGAAAAAGCAGCAATTATTTGTGGGTGCTGCAGCATGGGAAAGGGTGTGGACATCCCACTTCAAATTTATTTATAGAGCCTAAAGCACCTCTTGGGCACACCTTCAAATCGCAACAAAGCCTCTCTGTTTCAAATAGAAATTTATAAGCATTCGGAGTGGTTTTATTCTTGTTGGCAGAGTTCTGCTCTCAATTTAGCGTTCACTAAAGCATTTCCTTAACAGGGAGTTAAAAAATAAATAAATAAATTCCTGACTGTACAGACACTCCCAGAAACATAGATCACACTATACACTTAAGTATATAGAACAATGGATTTTGATCTAACAAATGCATATTTAACCCCAAACACCACCCGCCCCACCACCGCTGCAGGAATGAAATTATGTAAGGTTCAAGAGAACGTTCAAAAATGTGCCTCACCAGTAGGGTGTGCCCACAAAAGAGTTGGCTGGAGCCATAATGGAGGCAGAGCCAAAATCTCCAAGCTTCACCTGACCAGGCTCAGTAAGCAAAATGTTCCCTGCTTTAACATCCCTGTGTGAGAGAGATTGACATCAACCAACCGGTTTAGCAAGGCACATTATTCAAATAAAATCTGTCTCATGATTAAAAACAGCATCGCAAATATCAGTAAACGCACCTGTGGATCATATTATGGGAGTGAAGGTATGCCAGACCCTGCAGTGCACCATGGGTAATAGCAGCAATTTCCACTTCCTGTAAGGGCTTCTTATGGACTACGAATACAAACAATAAAGGAATGTTTAGATACAGAGCAAATAACTACCTAAATCTAAATGTCTCCAAGTAATCATCAAAAAGATGAAGAAATCCTGATTTGTTTCCGTATGTTGACGTACTTCCTTTGGAAGCAGGAAGTCAGAGTTGATTTTCACAACAGCCAACACCCCTGGAAAATCTAAACAAACTTTACAGAAATCCTAATGGTGAAAAACTTAGAGCCTTTTTCAACTGTGGAGTATTTTTTCATGTCCTTTTCACCAACAAGGACAGACATCCTAGATTAAAAGAATAGAAGAGTTTTGCTGGACATGTTTAAGTAGATGTCATTCATTGGTGCTGAGGGAGAGTAGCAGGGCCCTCACCAAGAGGGAGCAGATGTGTCTGAATAAACAGCTTATAAATAATTTAATTTAATCAAATGATATTTGATCCTTTATGAATTATGATAGAAAGTCCATATTAAACATAATACGGCTCCATATTCTTATATTGTTCAAGGTCGCTTTGAACAGCCTTTTAAGTGTCTGCCAAATAACCTGGGATTTAGCACAAACCCCCCTCTCTTCCAATTGAATCAACTCCAAGCAGTATATCATCAAGCAAGAGACCACTGGAAAAGGGGGAAAGTGGACAGGAAGACACACACAAACCATATTTGCTTCTAACAAGCATCTTGTAGAGCAAAACCCACACCCAGGGGTGTGACACATTCTAGAGTGCATTATGTTGATTGAAGATTAGTACAAGGCAAACTGTAAAAACATTGTGTTCCTGAAAGTGACAAATTATTTAGATTAAAAGATGAATAGCTCAAACATTTTGTGGTATTTTCTTGCTAGATAAACTCTCCTAGAAACAAAAACCTAAATCAACAATATGTAAATGTTTTGTATTTATATAGCACTTTAACCAATTGTGTGACCAGAGGCAGTCACACAAGTGTCTCAGACTCAGGGCCAAGAAAGAAAATGGAACAGCGAGGCTTTGATGCATAAGGAAATGTGGACGCATAGAATAAGATGGGAGAAAGAAGAGCTCTCTACTCACCCTCTAATAGATCAGATGCAGAACCCAAGCAGTACTCCATTACCAGCTATGAGGTGGGGAAAAAGAAAGAGAAAGCAGATGAAAAATCGATTCTCTACACTGAATTGTACACAGTTGAAAAACATGTACCCTTACCCATGCTGTGTGCTCCCTCAGGTAGCAGCCTTTGTACTCAATAGTGTTGGGGTGCCTGAGTTTCTGGAGGAACTTCACCTCTTTAATGATGTCCTGCCATTTCTACACACAAATACAGTCAAAGTAAGAGCAACCGTGTAGAGAAGAAAGTTGAACAAAAATGCAATTCAAAAGGTGCTGAGGGTTTATCATGGTTATGTCTGTAATCAAATATTTGCACAATTTCCTTCAGCTATAAAGCAATTGTCGGCTTCTTTTCCATCGAAGCTGCACGTTTACAGCAGATAATTACATTTTAAGATCATGAATTTATTCACAGAACTCTACACTGTAGCCTATTTAGATACTGAGTGTCAGGATTTGATAAAAAATAATATTCTGATATATAACAGGTAGACAGAAGCGATAAAAAAAGGCAGCCCTGGTGACTGTAAATGTCGAGAAACAGTCACTCACCTCGTTCGACTGTTTGCCACTGTAAGACATTTTTTTGATTGCAACCACCTCGTTGGAGCGAACATCTCGTGCCTAGGACAGGGAAAAGCTCAGTGGGACGACATTACCAACACTCCCCCACTGAATTAATATCCCAGACCTTCTGTTAACAATTTTACATGTGTGTTTGAAAAAAAAAGAGTACAAACACATTTCACAACATTTCTGGCTCTTACAAAGTACACAGCTCCGAAACTCCCGTGGCCGATCTCACGAAGGTCGGTGAAGAGCTTCTCGGGATCATCTTTGTAAAAGAGATCTGCTACCTCAGGGTCCTTCAGACTCCCGGCGCGGACACTCGCAGGCATGGCCAGCTCCTAAAAACATAGAAAAAGAGAATGTACAAAGCATCTCTATAATCTTATAAATCATCTGTGTATTTTACAACTTGCAGAATTCTGCATATATTATCTACGAATAAAAAAAAAGAAATAAATCTTTTGACTGTTATATGACATTTCAGTGTCCTTATATAAATATCTGCTCCATGGAAGAAAACAAACTCTTAGGTAATTATCAGCTGAGCTTTTTTTTTTTGTGTACAAGAGTAAAATCTGTTAAATATACATTTTATAGATCTGGCAATGGGTTGTAGATCGGTCAGATCTTTGGCCTGCACAGTTGAGGATGGAAGTACTGCCTAAGGCAAATCACAAGGCCTGGGCAAGAACAAATGCCTTATTCAAAGAAACTGTTATGATGTTCTATTTTGGTGAAGCTGTTCCCATATTTGCCCATGTTTTTATAAGCTGTTGAAGTCATGCCCTCTTTAAATCTCATTTTTTAAATGCCATACACAGACACAGCCCTCTCTACAGACAACAAACCAAACTATTGCATATCTGAGGTGATTATATAAACATGCATTCATAATGCTTTCATTTGACAAACAAAACAAAAACGATCTTGTTACACCTGTGCTCGGGATAAGACTGCATCACTTCTCGAAAAGTCATTTCTATTCTTTAGATAAAGTGAAGGTTGTGATTTTATCTACTGAACTGAAAGAACAGAAATTGCTGACTTTTTTTTTTATTGTTGGACTCGACTTGTCAGTTCGACTGCCACTTAAAAAAAAAAAAAGAAAAAAGAAAAGAAAAGAAAAGTGAAAATTCTTAATGCTTCAGATGTGACAAACGCAAACATATTGCAGTAATAGTTTATTTCTATAGCGCTTTTCACAATGGAGATTGTCTCAAAGCAGACCAGAGAGTCTGATGCAGATCTTCACCAAACCAGACCAAAAAAGTAATTTTATTAACATGGTCGATGACCAGCTACAGACGGTTTCCCATGGCTTGTCAGCAACTATGCAAAGTTAGTGTTTTGTCACCAATAACATATCAAACGACATTTCCATGATTTTCAATTCACTCTAACTTGTGCTGAAAATGTTCACTGTATCAGGCTGTTTCAAAGTTTTGCTTCCCAAACTGGAATCTCCTGTACAGACATGCCAAGAGAGTTCAGCTCTTAACGTTTTGAAGATCATGGCCAGAAAAGTGAACAAAAGAGATCAGAAACTCGTGGGCAGGTCTTTTAAAGATAAGATTACTCCTGAAATAATAAGATTAGCCCACTAAGGTAAAACTAATGCCCACAGGACTGGAGTCAAGTCAAGCAATGATTTAAAGTTCTTCTAATGACTATGCTTAGAATATACTTGCCTTCAAGTTGTCTTCCAATAAAATAAATAAACAAAGTGATGTAACTTTGTTAATCGTTTGTTACTAGAAAGGTCTTTAATGTCACAGTGAATTTCGATGTCTCAAACTTGATTAGATTCACACGGGATCGGGGGAATGGAATTATTACAGCGTATAGTAAATCAAGCCATTAAACCACATCACACCATGACAATGACAAAAAAAATACATTATATTCTTTTTCTATTCGATAATTACCTAACAGCATTCAGATTGCTGCTGCAAGGCATCTAAACAACATTTTTCTCCATTCTTTTAATTAGTCAATAGTAGTGGTCTAACGTCAGATTGGGTGTTTTTTTGCATTAACAGGTCATTTCTTGGCTTCATATGTGTGTGGAAAATAAAGCACACACTCTGGCATCTTTTTCCAGCTTATTAAAAGGAGCCTTGGAAGTGTTCTTACAAAAATGATCAAAGTTGAGGTTTATTTCTCAGAACCTCCTAAAAACACCAGGTGAAAAATAGGGCCTTTGTCGTTATAGTGGACGAGTAGAAAAGCAGAAGTGCCTTTTACACATTACTGTCTTACCGAGCTTGCACGCTATCAACCTTATTCATCTTTACTATGGAAAACTGTTGTTCGCATATGTAAGTGCTTTCACTCATGGGGATTCAGGTTCAAAGAGTAGGCTTGTTAGGTGAGAGTGTGTGCAAAATGCCACTGTCCTACAGTGTCCACTTTATTGACAATAGAACAGTCTGTGGCTGGTGGTTGGTAAAAAGGCGTGGCCAAGCATACACAACATGCCTTTTTAAGTGCAAGGACAGAAGTGCTTGCAAAACCAAGTAAGACAATAAATGTAAGGTAATAAATGTGTAATTAGCTGCAACTATGCTCATCATTACACAAGCATGTGCTCAGTATTGAACTGCTTTGTCAGATGGTTTGAAGTCAGGCAGCAGCTTATTAAAGATTTCATAGAATACATACAAACAAAAAAAAACGTGAAAAGGAAACACGTAGAAAGTTTATTTTTGTGGAGAAAAAAAAATAAAAATCTGCAGACACCACATTTTCTGAAGGACTATTTGCATCGCAGTCTATCGTCCAAGCCTATTTGCATTTCAGCAGGTTGTTTCAGGGTTAAGTATCGGTAAATGGTCATGACTAAAGCTTGTTCATTCCTGAACTTCGAGTTTCACATGATGCATGTCTGCGTCATGCCTTCAAGCACACAGCTGTGAAGTGTCGGCTTTCCAGGAGAGAAGACCTTCTGCTACCTAGCTTTTGCGACCTAGGTAGCAGAAGGTCTTCTCTCCTGCTCTACACGTTTTTTTTTGACTCAGACACAGCAAAGTCTTTACAGTTTATTGTGCTCCAAAACAGCCGTCCTGTGTAACTACACCACCCTGCATAAACAAGTTGACTCTGATATAATGATGTCTAACTATCATTACACAATTCCATTCTATTATGCTACATTATAATCTTTCTGCAAAGTGTGGGTTCGTCACAATTTAACTTCACGCTAATAGAAGTCTTGAACAACATTTCAGCGACACAAGATTGGGATAAACTGCATAAGTGTTATAAAAGAGTTTTTCCATTAAAAACAGACACTGAACATGTCATAAGATACAGATCTACTTTGAAAAGGGAATTGCTTTTGTATCAGTGACACCATGGATCAGTAGCGAGAGAGTTGCGTGTGCGTTCACCCAAAATGAAAGCAAAACAAATCATGTATTTCGCTTTTCAATAATAGTATGTACCTTGTGAAAATGAAGTAAACTCTTACATGACTAATGTTTTTGTAAGTATTTGGCCTCTGGTAAAGTACGACACGCTTAAATGATGCAACCTCTCAAAATTCATCAAGGAGAAAACAATCAAAACGTTGTGTAGCAGGCGATCAGAAATGCATCAGACTCTTTGTGGCACTTTTAAACATACTATTCTGACTCACCAGGTGGTTTCTCATTCTTCAATAATGTTTGGGTGGGGCCATTTTTTTTTAAATGCATCACACTACACAAACGTCTAGCTAGTTCTTTTATTTCCACTTCAATTTAACTGCTAGATGATTGCAAAGATTTATACAACTTTATTTTGCTTTTATAGACTCTTCACTGGCCAATATAGATACTGGGATATTTATAAACATTGGAGTGTGCTCTAAAAGGTAAGACATTTCCCAAACAAACAAAAATTCAAATGTCCCACCCTGACATTTAGCCATTAGAAACCTAATCTTGAAAACAATAATACTATCGTACCTGCTGCATCTTTAAATAAAACTCCACATCACATTTTAATAAAACTGTCTAATTGGATTTGCTGTGGTGCATATACTTTTTTTTCTCAACTATCTTTATTTTTTTACAGGATACAAGAACAGCACATGACAAAAGAAAAGACATGGAACTGCAAAGAAAGGCGTAAAAATAGCACGATCCCCACAACAGTGCATGAAACAGGAAGTGAGGCTAAATGAGCCAGTTCCAGGAGAGTCCATAGGGAAAAAAGTTCTACTGGAGGTTTCAAACATAACGACAGCAGAAACGGTCTGGGGAAGGCAATTGTACGACGCATTCCCACGAGAGCCGACGTTAAACGTTAAAGACTTTTGTGAAGACATTCAGTGCTTTTATGTTAACCGTGAGTGGGCCGTGAGACTGCGAGAGACAGCAGTGGGAGGAAGAAAAAAAAAGCCAAGCTAAAAATACAATCCCCTAAGATTTCTGATTTCATGCAATTTGTCTCCTGATATGGGAACAAGGGTTAATTTCAGAACAAGTAAATGAGCAGGGCTTGACTTTTTTATTTTTAAAGAGCAGTATTAAAAACAAATGATTAAGAAGCACGACATGCACATTCTGATCTCTGCAGTGGCCTGTTCAAATGTTTACAGTGCCCTTGCTTGTCAATTCAGCAAAACCAGAACTTTAAAATGTCTGTGTGCAAGAATATTACTTTTTCCGAGTAGCATGTAAATTTGACAGAAATACCACATCATAATTTGCCACTACACACTATGCACAATTATATTCATGTTTACCAACAAAAAGCCAGCAAAATGCCTACTTTTTTAGCCCAAAAATCAATAGGTACATTCTTTTGTAGGGGAAAAAAAACCCATAGCAGTAAAAAGCAGCAAACCTTTTAATCAGATATCACAACACACACATAAAACTTTGTATTGTGACATAACTTATCACCATACTGAGATTATTACCAAGCTTTCACTTCATACATAAAAAAAAAATAATAATAAACATTTGAAATACATTGAGGTATATATAATAACAATAAAAAAAGTCCTGCATGTTATCGTGTTTTTTTATTGGACATGATTGTGTTATATCCCGATAATACACTAATCATTCCCTTAACATAGAATGCGTTCTTCTTCAGGGGCTTTTTTGGCCATGTTTCATGTGAGTATAAATGGGTCAAGTGTGAATAGTCAGGATTGTGAAAAGCAGCTAAAAGTGCAGTCAATAGCATGGGGATGGGCCACTGTGATATAGTCCTCTATTCACATCTATTCACAGGATCTTAAGGCAGTTCACATGCAAATTTGGCCTCCTAAAGCTACAGCCAATACACATATCCAGGAAGACAACTTATCAGAATTTAAACAATGTGCCCCATCTACGAAAGAGCCACATTTATTAAGAGGCCTGTAATAACATTCGAGAAGCAGTCACACATGGTAAATGCAAAAGGATGGACGTTATTTCCTGTACCGACAGGAGAGGGAAACTGTGCGAGAGGCCTACACAATAGGCCTGTTTTCAACCCTTACCATTACCTTCTCAATTCCTTGAGAGGGTCAGTACTCCATATCAACACTACCAGTTGAATCCCAAAGCACACTACATGACATAGTCGTCATAATTCATAGCCCACATTCC
This sequence comes from Silurus aristotelis, assembly GCF_946808225.1. Lineage (NCBI taxonomy): Eukaryota > Metazoa > Chordata > Actinopteri > Siluriformes > Siluridae > Silurus > Silurus aristotelis. The sequence goes on from NC_139590.1 coordinate 9,122,800, forward strand.
GCACATGTGCAATTAAGAGGCATAATTCCAGCTTCCCCCTGTTTTCCACTGACGTCTGGATCCACCGCAGGTCTTTTTTTCCCCCCTTGTGGGTTTGAAGCCAGTGGATCCTGATTGGCCCCAGACAATCTGACATGTGTTCATCTCTCTTGCTAGGGTTATTGGGACTTTAAAAATAACCTCTTCCTCCCTTAAAAACGGAAGGCTGGCACTCGTCGATGGCCTGCTCGGTCCTGCTCTGCCTATTTAGACTTAAAAAGCTCCTGGTAAAAACATCTGTAGAAGGCGACGCTGTAAAGAATAAAGCACATCTGGTCCTGCAGCAGAAGCAAGGCCTAGGACCACCAACTCTAAAAATCTAAGGCTTGTTTTTTCCCCCAAACTGTATCCGGGTAGATAATCTACGTAAAAAATAGGTAATAAATGTATCCATGGAGGTCCAAACTTTGTGACACCCAAAGGTTCACTTTAGTACCTTTTCTCTCTCAGAGCATTCCTGTTTAGACCTATGCCCTCTATAGTTTAATAAAAATGTATGAAAATGGCAGAAACCAAAAGACAGACCTCATTGGCTTCAATAAAACAAGCACCATGGTGTCTCTGCACACGTCGGAGTTAAATCTGTTGCTTACTGAGTGGCCGTGTCTCATCCAAACACATACACAAAAAAAATAAAAAAATCAGGAGAAAGCAACAGATCAGATCGTTGGAATCAGGGTAAAATTCAACAACAGGAATTGTCCCAAAAAAAAAAAAAAATCTTTACAGAGATAAAGAGGTTATAACATTGTATTTATATGTTAGTCCCTATAAGTTTATCCCTACTGAGTAAGTCAGTGGGAACAATGGCAAATAAAACTCCCCGAGATGGGATGAGGAAAAAAAAACAGTCACAAAAACGGAACCCATCCTTGTCTGGGTCTCACTTAGCGTCCATTCATTATAGTGTTCGTAATTTTGTTCATCATTGAGGTGTATTGTTCAGTGATGGGCGCTTAAATTGCAAACATTAATTACGATCCAAAACCATCCTCATAGTTCTTCAGTTGCTCTTCATGGCTCTTAAGGTTGTTCTTATGGATCCATTATTCAGTTATGGAACAAGACAGAGCTTGAGAGAAACAGCTTTATTTGGACTTGGCAGTTATGGAAAAGAAAGATAATGGGTCAGATTGGATCAGAACTGAGTGGATCCAACTCTTATACAGCACGTTTAGCAAATGAATGGCCTTTGTGGGGAAACTTTAACACATGGTGTATGTGTGACTTTCCTGACCTCCTGTTCTGTAAATTCAGTTTACTGGACGGACTGTCAACATGGTAAAAACACAATCTCTACTCATACATACATACATACATAAAATGGCTTACCACGGCTTACAGTTGATCCCGTCGTGCAAAATAAATCCTTCTTGTTCTCCCTTCACAAACAGCAGCAGTGTTTCCGAGCTGTTTGGGATGATTCAGACCGAAATATGACCCATAATCTCGAATTAGTGAAGTGAAATGTGGGCTTCCTGATTCTCCCCCTCCTTGGCTAACGCCTTGTGTCCTGCTTTGGTGGTCCACACAAGCTAGCTCGTTAGCCAGCTAGCTAAGCTAATCCCGATTCCACCGTGACGTTAATGGACTGTCCGTTAGCTAGCCTAGCGACCGAGCGGCTTTACTTAGCTAGCTAACGGTCTCTCTGCTTAGCTAGCCAAGGCGGCGCGCGGCTGGTGTTCCTCTTCACACACTCCCGATCCTATCATATTGCGGAGGCCCATCGGTGTTCACGACTGCTCCGTGTCACGGGGGACGGAGAGACTCTCCGGCTGGCTGTCCTGTCCAATTTCGCCCCTTTTTTTGTTCAGGAAACGAAGATGGCTACGTGGGGCGGGAGGCAACCGGAAAAAGGGCGAGAGGTCACGCTCGCAAACATTCGCTTCCTGTGGGTGTGTTTGTGTGAGCGAGAGACTTACTTTATTTATTTTTTTATTATTGTCTCTAGTTATTTTAAATTTTTTTACTACAAAACTGTACCGAAGCTTTGGCAATACGAATGTTAAAAATAGTTTAATATTTGTCATGACAATAAATCAACCTTTTCAATTGTGAATCTCTGATAGGCGGAATCCCAAACGGATATCTAGTGCACTAGAAAGGGTGCGAAAAAAGGCCGTGCCAGAGTATAAGTGGCTCCTTTGTAACAAAAGAAATGGGTGATTTGGGACGCGTCATAAAACACGCCTTTTGAGAAAGACAGAAAGACAGAAAGAGACAGATTGTCTTTTATTATTATTATTATTATTATTATTATTATTATTATTATTATTATTATTATTATTATTGGCACGTTAATACATACATTAAAATGTCTAAAAAATTAAAATACGCAATGACCACCGGAAATAACAGCAATATATATATATATATATATATATATATATATATATATATATATATATATATATATATATATATATATATATATATATATATATAAATGAATGAATGGAATGTGGTGGTCATGGGAACAGTGAAAATGCACATGGGCAGTCTTGGGGAACGAGCTTGCACAAGCACCTACATACTCACACAACGCAGCAATTAAAGCAGGATTTCCGGGTAGTTCAGTGGGTTTGGCTCCTCTGAGCAAAGTGAGGACTGAGGATTGTGGGCTAGTGGTTCTAGAAACATTACTGAACCCTCATGTACATGGTCTTGTATACTGTAATATGGAGGTTGTTTACTGTATGTAATTTCCAACTTTCAACTTTCAACTAAGTTTTAATTTGAGACTGCCACAGCCATTATACAGTAAATTAACAATTTACCTCTATTTCTCTGTGTCTATTAACTTCAGAGAGAGACGAATATAACATCTGTTTCATTGCAGATTTTTGGTTTTGTTAAATACAATAATAGATGAACACCACATGTATTAAATATATATCGAGCATACACACACACACACACACACACACACACACACACACACACACACACACACACACACACACACACACACACAAATACACTTTATACTAGCATGATTACAATTAATGAGCAATTAATACAATTAAACAATGTGCAATAACTTGTTGACAGGACATTACCAAACATAGTGATTTAAATATATTGAGAAGTAATTTACGCATGTGCAGAAGTCCAGGACTTCAACACTGTTTGTCTCCTCTGGCTGATCTCAAATCAAGTTTGGAAGTGAGAATTATTTGAGTTGTAGTGGGTGAGTGGGGGAACTGACATGTAACAGGTCACACAGGTTTATTTTCCGTGTGCTTTGCTTATACTACAACAAAGACATTTACATTACATCAGGACCAGAGAGCATGAAAATGAATTTGTGGAAAGGCGTGTGTGTTTTATGTGGTCTACTCCTCAATTCTACAGGTAAGTGAAAAAGAAGTGATGGTTTTGTAGAATAATACATTTAGTCTTATTGAGTGTTTAAATGTTAGGTTTTTTTGTTGTTTTTTATTTGTTATTATAGAGATCAAAAGTTGATCTAAATTTATTTGCCTCACATGACAGATTATTTTACAGGTCAGTTTGTACAAAGTGAAGGTATATTGTTTATCCAAGAAAATGTCACAAATGCAATAACAATCAATATTCATCTGTAATTCTAATATTGTAGGGACTACAATGAAATGAATTATGAGTGATACGTTCTATTGGGCCTTTACACCTTAAACATTTCAGACAGGACAGAAGTTATTAAAGAACATTTAGGCATTTCAGGCATTTGATGTTGATGAGATTTTGAACCTTTTACGTTCATTTGTTAACTACAACTATGTTTAAAATATTTAACCACCCACACTGAAGATGTTTTCATTTATCATACATGCGCAGTAAAAACCTGTATCTGTCAGGGTACAAAGAATGCATACATCAAAATCTTTCTCTGTTCTGGCACGCAGGTAGTGGAATGAATTTGATACCTAAGCAGGTGAATCACCAGCATGTGTGCTTTTACCAACAGAAATCAATAATGGGATCAGGGAGTATTTATTTAAAGAGCCCTTGAAGAAAACTAAAGTAGTTGCAGAACCATGTTAATAATAATAATACTTTTGATACGGTATGCTCACTTAATCAGTACATTTATGCATTTTGTAATTTCTATTTGCTATCTTTTTATACTAACACTCACTAAAACTTTTCTGTCAGGTTTGAAAAACCTACCACTTCTAGAATTACCTAAATTAGTACTTTCTTGCTATAAGTTTCAATCGAGTCTTTGGTAATAATTGTTTTCTTAGTCAGTGACAGTGAACCAGTATCAGGATGTACATATTTTTAGAAACATAAAAAAAGCACTTCCGCATGACAACAAGGTGTACTTTCATTGAAGCACTAAGAACAGAATGAAAGTTTTTCTTTACTGCCTTTCTCTTATGCCTTAATCCTGTTAAGATATACAGGGTGCATTTACTGACTGTGTTGACTCACTCATTGGGAATCTTTTCCTTTTTTCCCCTTCTCTATATGTTTGTATACTATATTTAATCATTACTTTTTAATATACAAACCAACCTGCAAGCAGCATTTTGGTGTACATTTTAATTAAATTGTAATTAGTAAAATTCATTGTAATTGTTGAAATAATAATTTTATAATCTTATAATAATAATCCTCACTGACAGTTTGCAAACAAGAAATGTAACTGGCAATACTTTTATTTTGATGTCAGTGCATTGCACAGTACTCTCTATACAAATTCTATGGACAGTTATTTTCTTTTAATACAGCTTTCTCTTTTAATAATGATAATCTGCATGTTGGATTATGCTATATTTGGAAACCAAAAGCACAAAAAAAAACAGTAGGAAAACTGTCTGACATGTCTGTTGATACTGGTTTGAGCATTGAGCTTCTCTTTTTCTTTTCCATTAGGATCATTTGCCCAGGTAGATGGTAAGTTCTTGATTCAATCAGCACAACACTTTTGCTTTATTAGAAATACATAGGATACATATGACATTAAGCAGATTTGTGAACAGGTTTGCTTTAATGTGATGTCTAAGAGAACTTGTAAGAGAGTTCATTAGACTTGTTGAAATGTTATATTTTAGCGAATCAATAGATCAGTTATTTTCGTATCTAAAATATTACACAATGTGTTTTCAGTAGAAGTTGCAGTCACAATCTTCAGTGAAATTTTGTCATTTTAAAGCTTAGTTGATGTTAGCATGACATGGCAAACATTGCAAATCTGGTTTGGGAATCTCTTTTGGTGGTATTTGAGCGAACCCACAAAAGATAAAACAAATATATTTCATACATTTAATTTACAGCAATTTACAGTTTCCACCTTTGTCGGGGGACCATGAGCAAACCAAGCTGATGCTTAAAAAAATCTGACAAAATTTATTGACCACTAATATCAGTGTCCTAAACATAATATTTTAGTAAGAATTCTTGCATTTTAATCCAGTGTCTACAGTGGAATGTAGCAATGGATGTTCTTCTCTTAAGTGCAGTCATTTTTCAGGTAGTATATGTATGACATCCCTCTTTTCTGCCAGGGTGTGGTCAGGCTCCACTTAACACAAAGATTGTGGGTGGTGAAGATGCTGTTCCTGGGTCCTGGCCTTGGCAGGTCAGCATTCAAACAGGTGGCAGCCGTCTTTGTGGTGGCAGCTTGATCAATAAGAACTGGGTCTTATCAGCTGCTCATTGTTTCCCAAAGTAATTTATTTTAAAATAACCAGAGAATTATAATATAGTATGTAGGTAATATTCGTGTTAATATTTTTTCCCTTTATTTTTAGCGTTTCAGCAGGTTCTCTCACACTTTTTCTAGGAATGCAAAATTTGGATGGAAGTAATCCCAATATGCAGACAAAAAACGTGACCAAATTTTTCATCAACCAGCAGTATTCCGCAGTTTCCAAAGACAATGATATTGCACTAGTCCAACTCTCCACTCCAGTGACGATCAATGATTATGTCAGGCCGGTGTGCCTCGCAACAAGCAGCAGTTCTTTACCTGCTGGTACTAATGTCTGGGTCACAGGATTTGGTCGAATCTCTTCAAATGGTGAGTGACACCTAGATTGAAAAAAGTTGACTGCATGTTAAATTAGTTTAATGTATCAGACTTATTTGAAATGTAAACCAGGAAGGAAATGAATCACTCCTTGCTGTGGAACATTCTTTCCTGCAAAAAAATCCAGTTTGGTCTGACCAGCCAAAACCAAGCTAGCTAAACCAGTTAATCTTTGTGTGTTTTTATAATCATTGCTACTGATGCAACATCATAGACAGAATTATAGAAAGTTGTACAACAATGAAGCAATAAAAAAAAAAATCTTAGACATTAATTAGATTACTCATGTAAAACGTGAGCTGGAAAATACTTAATAAATGGGAAGTGATTTGGCTTTTGTATTCATCGCTGGTAGCTCGTCATACCCAGTTGGATATTTTAGCAGGGTTCATAATAGGAAGTCATGTAGTAACTCTTAAACATGGGTCTTCACAGTGAATCTGCCATCTCCTCAAACCCTGCAGGAGGTGCAGATGCCGATTGTCAGTAACAGTAACTGTGCAAAGGCATTTGGAGCTGAAACTATCACAGACAATATGTTGTGTGCTGGCTTATATCAGGGAGGAAAAGAAACATGCCAGGTAAGAAATCTAACACCTGCCATATAAATGCCATATTAATTTGTGACATTGGTACAGTGTCAAGGTAGAAGAGCAGACATGTAGCTAACACCTGTTAATCGTGTAGGGTGATTCAGGAGGTCCACTGGTGTCCAAGTCCAGTGGAGCATGGACTCAGGCTGGGATTGTGATCTTTGGCAATGGCTGCACTTTACCTAGTTTTCCGGGTGTGTACACCAGAGTGTCTCAGTACCAAGACTGGATTTACAGCACCATCAACAGCACCAGTGGCTCCACTAAACATCTCCTTTCTTTCTCCATCATCTACTTTCTCCTCTTGCTGTATATCTTCCGTTAATAATAGCTAAATTAAACAGGAACAGACATGAAGTAATTTAACATGACTATCATATTCTGTATTTATTTTATATTCTATATTCTTTAATTTTATATGTAGCTTTCACTTACTAATGTTAATTACTTAATTTGTAAATTAACAAATCAGCTTTTATTTGTGAAATGTGAAACAAGTAAAAAAGATATGGCAATTTAAGCATTGGTTTCTCTGTCTTTTGGCATAATTATAACAATTAATTCATAAATTGCATAAAAAGCTACTTTTACTCTTTGATTTGTAAACTGTATGATTATACAGCATAAGTTTTCTTTATTATTGTAGATTCAACAAATATGAACCTATAAAGGAAAAATTATTTTTGTCATTTTGTTGGGTTCTGTACTATAACAGATCTACTACATAGATAGATGTATCTGTGGATATAGATACATATACTGTTATAAATGCTTTTAAATATAAATACATGTCCTTTGTTTTACTGTTATATACAATATATCGGTTTATTAAATATGGAAAGCTTTTGTGATACAAAAAATAAATATCAAAATGGTTTCTTGACTTTGATCTGTTAATCAGTTTAATAACAATGCAATGAGGACACCAACATGGATCTCAGTTTATTAGCAATCAATTGAAGAGAGAGAGAGAAAAAAATGCACGTAATCCAAACTTGCAAAAGAGCACGTGAAAAAAATACAAAATAATATAAATGTCTATACAGGTTCAGTGGCAAAATTTACGCCGTTCAATAAAAAAACACGTGTCCCAGCAAAAACAAGCCAACCAATCCTGCCACCAGTGTAACACGAGTGGGGTTATACACCGACCAGGCATACCATTATGACATTATAACATTGTGTATAACAAAATGTATAACACTGATTATCTCTTCATTATTGCACCTGTTAGTGGGTGGGAAATATTGGGCAGCAAGTAAAAATTTTGTTTCTTAAAGTTGATGTGTTAGAAGCAGGAAAAATGGGCAAGTGTAAGGATTTGAGTGAGTTTGACAAGGGCCAACTTGTGATGGCTAGATGACTGGGTCAGAGCATCTCCAAAACTGCAGCTCTTGTGGGGTGTTCCCGGTCTGCAGTAGTCAAATGTGGTCCAAAGAAGAAACAGTGGTGACCCGAAGACATGGCCGGTCAATTATACAGTTCTTTCCGCTAGTTTATCCGCCCTCTATTCACAACCCCCCCCGCACAATAAAACTTTGGAGCCTCTCTCTGAAAGGCTGACTCGTGTGTTTTATTGAGAGTTCCCCGTGCACGTAGGAGAGCAGAGATCGAGAGGAAATGCTGAATTCAAGGGAATGTGTCCAGGCAGCAGAGGATAGAAATAATTCCTTACAGCACACATCTGGCAATTAAAACCGTCTGTGTGGAATTACGGAAGTTATGTTCGGTGTCCTAAAGATTATGTAATTGAAAGCACCAAATTACTTTTTAAACATTTACAATAATATTTTGTAGTCATGCTCTATGTTAAGTATGGTTTTACTAATAATAAATATACATTTCAAGTCAAGTTTATTTCTATAGCGCTTTTCACAATAGACATTGTCTCGAAGCAGCTTTTTAGAATTAAACAGTTATGGTGAACGATGTGTATTTATCCCTGATAAGCAGCCATGGCGACTGTGGCAAGGAAAAACTCCCTTAGATGTTATGAGCAAGAAACCTTAAAAGGAACCAGACTCAAAAGTGGAACCCATCCTTAGTTGGGTGGTACGAAGAGTGTGATTATAATCTTTAAACAATACAAAACACTGTAGAGTGAGAACTAACATGAGCACTAGAATGTAAGATTATGAGTAATGTCCTTTCTACAGTCTTTTACAGTCATTTGAGATTATGGATCCAGGAGCTACGTAGGAACTCAAAAAATATCTCATTATTTGCTATCATCATAGATCCAACACCAGCTTCTCCATGCCAGAGCCTTCAAACACTCAAAGAGTGTGTTGGCCCCCTTTTTGCTGCCAAAACAGTCCTGACCTGTTAAGCATTACACTAACAGCATTAATTCTTCAGCAATGTGAGCTACAGTAGCTTGTCTGTTGGATCGGACCACACGGGTTCACCACTGTTCTTTGCTTGGACCACTTTTGATAGATACTGACCACTGCACACCGTGTTCTCTGACCCAGTCAGTGTTTTTGATTTTGCAGCGAATAGCCTGTTATGCTCAGTAACATCAATTCAGAGATTAATTTTTGGAAATAGGAACAGAAGACAGATTTCACTGACCAACCCCAGCAAGTGAAACCTGAATGTCATTTTAATAAAGAGGAGTACATGCAAGGACTTAATTTTTCCCATGAGCCCCTAAGGTACAAAAGCACCAAAGTTTAACCCTCCCTATTTAGGGTGGCATTTTTATAAAATATATACATGTCTAAATATAAATATAAAAAAATTGCGGTTTCTGTACCTTTTAATATATATATATATATATATATATATATATATATATATATACAGTGAGGAAAATAAGTATTTGAACACCCTGCTATTTTATTTATTTATTTAAGTTCTCCCACTTAGAAATCATGGAGGGGTCTGAAATTGTCATCATAGGTGCATGTCCACTGTGAGAGACATAATCTAAAAAAGAAAAATCCAGAAATCACAATATATGATTTTTAAACTATTTATTTGTATGATACAGCTGCAAATAAGTATTTGAACACCTGTCTATCAGCTAGAATTCTGACACTCAAAGACCTGTTTTTTTTCAAAGTCTGCCTTTAACATGTCCACCTCCACTACATATATTATCCTAAATTAGATGGACCTGTTTGAGGTCGTTAGCTGCATAAAGACACCTGTCCACCCCATACAATCAGTAGGAATCCAACTACTAACATGGCCAAGACCAAAGAGCTGTCCAAAGACACTAGAGACACAATTGTACACCTCCACAATGCTGGAAAGGGCTACGGGGAAATTGCCAAGCAGCTTGGTGAAAAAAGGTCCACTGTTGGAGCAATTATTAGAAAATGGAAGAAGCTAAACATGACTGTCAATCTCCCTTGGACTGGGGCTCCATGTAAGATCTCACCTCATGGGGTCTCAATGATCCTAAGGAAGGTGAGAAATCAGCCCAGAACTACAGGGGAGGAGCTGGTCAATGACCTGAAAAGAGCTGGGACCACCGTTTCCAAGGTTACTGTTGGTAATACACTAAGACGTCATGGTTTGAAATCAGAAGGTTCACCTGCTTAAACCAGCACATGTCTAGGCACATCTTAAGTTTGCCAATGACCATTTGGATGATCCAGAGGAGTTGTGTGTGATCAAAGTCATGTGATCAGATGAGACCAAAATAGAACTTTTGGGTCATAATTCCACTAAACGTGTTTGGAGGAAGAAGAATGCTGAGTACCATCCCAAGAACACCATCCCTACTGTGAAGCATGGGGGTGGTAGCATCATGCTTTGGGGGTGTTTTCTGCACATGGGACAGGGCGACTGCACTGTATTAAGGAGAGGATGACCGGGGCCATGTATTGCGAGATTTTGGGGAACAACCTACTTCCCTCAGTTAGAGCATTGAAGATGGGTCAAGGCTGGGTCTTCCAACATGACAATGACCCGAAGCACACAGCCAGGATAACCAAGGAGTGGCTCTGTAAGAAGCATATCAAGGTTCTGGCGTGGCCTAGCCAGTCTCCAGACCTAAACCCAATAGAGAATCTTTGGAGGGAGCTCAAACTCCGTGTTTCTCAGGCCAGAAACCTGACTGATCTACAGAAGATCTGTGTGGAGGAGTGGGCCAAAATCCCCCCTGCAGTGTGTGCAAACCTGGTGAAAAACTACAGGAAACGTTTGACCTCTGTAATTGCAAACAAAGGCTACTGTACCAAATATTAACATTGACTTTCTCAGGTGTTCAAATACTTATTTGCAGCTGTATCATACAAATAAATAGTTTAAAAATCATATATTGTGATTTCTGGATTTTTTTTTTTTAGATTATGTCTCTCACAGTGGACATGCACCTACGATGACAATTTCAGACCCCTCCATGATTTCTAAGTGGAAGAACTTGCAAAATAGCAGGGTGTTCAAATACTTATTTTCCTCACTGTATATATGTATATATATATATATATATATATATATATATATATATATATATATATATATATATATATATATATATATATATATATATATTATTGGCCAGATCCTGCTGGAAAATGAAATCAGCATCTCCATGATCAGCAGAGGGAAGCATGAAGTGCTCTAAAACTTTCAGGTAGATGGCTGTGCTGACCCTGGACTTGATAAAACACAGTGGACCAACACCAGCTGATGACATGACTCCCCAAACCACCACTGTGTGCAAACTTTACACTGGACCTCAAGCAACATGGATTCTGTGCCTCTCCTCACATCTTTTAGACTCTGGGACCTTGATTTCCAAATGAAATGCAAAATTTTCTTTCCTTTCATCTGAAAAGACAACTTTGGCCCACTGAGCAACAGTCCAGTCCTTTTTGTCTTATGCCTCTTTAGCGATGGCCTTTTGTGTCTTACCCTCCATGTGCAGAGTGTCAATGATGGTCTTCTGGACAACTGTCAAGTCAGCAGTCTTCCCCCATGATTGTGTATCCTGAACCAGACTAAGACACCATTTAAAGGCGCAGGAAACCTTTGCAGGTGTTTGGATTTAATGAGCAGATTAAAGTTCTGCCACCACAAAAGTGACACCACGAATCTCAAATATTTAACTTCTTCACAATATTCTAATTTTCTGATATACTGAATTTTGTGTTTTCATTAGCTCGAAGCCATAATCATCAAAATAAAATAAAAAATAAACACACAAATATGTGTGTGATGAATCTATAAAATACAAAATGAATCTATACAATACATTTTTAGTATTGAATTACTAAAATAACATTGTGTGCACTGTCTCACACACACAAACACCAAGGCCACAAACAAAAATATAATAATTTCAATAGCGTTTTTCTTTTACTATGCATGTTGCTTAGTGGGACTTCTGCCATTCCAGGTCAGAGTGCAACTGTGATTCAATAGTGTTAATGTCCCATATTCTGTGTTCAACAGTGTGGCGGGACAGTTGGACATCTAATACCATGCGGTTTAGTTTGTCGTTTTCAGAAGACAAGATTTCAACAACATCACTGAGGCATTGTTTAATGAATTCCCCTTCATTGTATGGCTTTTTAGCTTGTTTAATGTTCCAAGCCAGTTAAAACTCTATCTGCTTTTTTGCCTAGCTTTTCAAAGTGACCAACTTGTGTTTGTGAAGTTCAGTCCCTTTTGGAAATTCCTGGTTGATGTTAACATGGAGTGAGCTGAAGTGGCGCTGAAGATTTGAAACTTTGAAATGCGCTAATGACGCCTGACATAAGGCAGAATGACTTGTCATTACGTTGAACAAAAAATTAAAACTCTCCCACTCTGTTAAAAACGTCCTGTGTTCATCTTCATATTTTCGTTTTACTGTGCATTTTTCCCTGCCATTTTAAAAGCGAACTTAATACAAATTGTTTACTTAAAATTTAAGTAAACAATTTGCATATCGAAGTTTGTGTTTGTGGGGGTTTTTTTTTTATGTGCGTGTTCGCTTCGCTTCAGTTCATTACGGTATTTTCGTCAAATGCGCATGTGCGTGAGATGAAAATACCGCAAAGTTTCCCAGTAGGGGCAAGATCATTTAAGTCTTAAAAATACCGTATTGAACTCAAGCGAAGCGAACACGCACATTAAAAACACAAATTTCGATATGAACGTAAGAGCCGCATGAAACCAGGCAAAGAGACAACTGATTAGTGACACGCACGCACGCACGCACACACACACACACACACACACACACACACACACATATGCGTGTGTGTGTGTGTGTGTGTGTGTGTGTGTGTGTGTGTGTGTGTGTGTGTGTGTGTGTGTGTGTGTGTGTTTACTAATCAATTGTCTCTATCTGGAGATTTAAATGTCTAATCTTCAGAATGTTTGTCAAATTATTTTTCTAAGTAATTTTGTCGTTTCATAAAAGTCAGTGGTTACATACATTAGGCAGTGCCAGATAAAGTCGAGAAAATAAGGTCATCAGTCATGAGAATTTTTTCAAGATGTTCAGAGCCAGGAATTATGACTTTGTTTTTGATGTCATATATCACCTTGTAACTTCCATTTTTATCTGTAAAAAATAAATAAATAATAAAAAAAATTATATATGCAATATATATATTATATATGCAATATATATAATATAATATGGGGCTTTTGCCAAAAATTTTTAATAAAAATACACTTAATACTAGCACGATTAAATAAAATTAAACAATGTGCAATAACCTGTTGACAGGACATTACCAAACATAGCAATTTAAATATTTAAAGAAGTAATTTACACATGTGCAGAAGTCCAGGACATCAACACTGTTTGTCTCACTGGCTGATCTCAAATCAAGTTTGGAAGTGAGAATTATTTGAGTTGTAGCAGGTTGAGTGGGGGAACTCACATGTAACAGGTCAAACAGGTAGGGGAGGTTTCGTTTTCGTGTGCTTTACTTATACTACAACAAAGACATTTAGAGACACATTACATCAGGACCAGCGAGCATGAAAATGAATTTGTGGAAAGGCGTGTGTGTTTTATGTGGTCTACTCCTCAATTCTACAGGTAAGTGAAAATGAAGTGATGGTTTTGATGAATATTACATTTAGTCTGTCATCTATATAAAAGGCAACATACTGTATATTACATTTAAGGCAAAAACTTACAGGTGATTATTGCAGTCTTTAAAAGAGTAAATATCACAATTCCTAGGTTGTTGCTAAGATTCCTACAAGTGTATTGTGTTATACATTTATCTATGCAGATGATGCTTTATTTAATGAAACATTGAGTGTTTAAATGTTGGCTGTTTTTTATTTGTTATTATAGAGATTAAATATTGATCTAAATTTAAATGACTCACATGACAGATTCTTTTACAGATCAGTTCGTACAAAATTAAGGTATATTGTTTATTCAAGAAAATGTCACAAATGCAATAACAATCAATATTCATTTGTCATTCTAATCTTGTAGGTACTACAATAAAATGAACTATAAGTGATACGTTCTATTGCCCCTTTATACATTACACATTTCAGACAGGACAGAAGTTATTCAGAACATTAAGGCATTTCAGCAATTTGATGTTGATGAGATTTTGAACCTTTTACGTGCATTTGTTGATTACAACTATGTTTTAAATATTTAACCACCCACACTCGAGATGTGATCATTTATCATACTATATATTTATCAATAGTTCTGTTAGACTGGTTTGCCCATCTGTCAGGGTACAAGGAATGTATACATAAATTTTTTTCTCTGTTCTGGCACGCAGGTAGCGGAATGAATTTGATATCTAAGCAGGCGAATCACCAGCATGTGTGCTTTTACCAACAGAAATCAGTATTGGGATCAGGGTGTATTTATTTAAAGTGCCCTCAAAGAAAAGCAAAGTAGTTGCAGAACCATGTTAATAATAATAATTCTTTTGAAAGATTGATATGTCCAAGATTGTCATTCTTACCAGCAATATTTTACTATAATCTGCCAACATACAGTTGTAATCTTCACCTTTGGCTTAATCATTACAAATGATTACGTTGTCTTTAATCTGTTTATATACGTAAAGCTGCTTTGTGGCCTTTGTTCAAAATGCTACATTGGAAGAACTAATAACAGAATGAAGGTGCTTCGTTACACTTTTATATTTTGATTAGTTCTGTTGAGATATATGGAGTGTGTTTACTTAATCACAGAGGTGGGAAGTAATAAAGTACAAATACTTTATTACTGCACTTGAGTAGATTTTTTTTGGTATCAGTACTTTACTCCACTATTTATTATAGACAACTTTTTACTTTTACTCATTACACTTTTCCACAAATATCTGTACTTTTTACTTCTTACATTCTCAAAACCGGCTCGTTACTTTTAATCCATTGAGAACAGAGACTTTCCTGATCACGTGATCGTCATCATCATCATCTTTTCTCTGCTTGTGTTCTATATGTGGATGTTCAGCATGGACGCATTTATTAGGTAACAACAGTTTTAATTAGTATTAACGCGCTATCAATTCAGCGTGCATTTCTGTTTTACCATTTTTTATAAAAAATATAAATACTTCTTCTTCTTCTTCTTTCGGCTGCTCCCATTAGGGGTCGCCACAGCGGATCATCCGTCTCCATACCACCCTGTCCTCTACATCTGCCTCTTTCACACCAACTACCTGCATGTCTTCCCTCACCACATCCATGAACCTCCTCCTTGGCCTTCCTCTTTTCCTCCTACCTGGTGGCTCCATCTTCAGCATTTTTCTACCAATATAATTCATGTCCCTTCTCTGCACATGTTCAAACCATCTCAATCTCGCCTCCCTCACCTTGTCACCAAAACATCCTACATGTGCTGTCCCTCTAATAAACTCATTTCTAATCTTGTCCATCCTCGTCACTCCCAACGAAAACCTTAACATCTTCAGCTCTGCTACCTCCAGCTCCACCTCCTGTCTTTTACTCAATGCCACTGTCTCTAATCCATACAACATCGCAGGTCTCACCACAGTCCTATAAACTTTCCCTTTCATTCTTGCAGATACCCTACTATCACAAATCACTCCTGTCACTCTTCTCCACCCACTCCACCCTGCCTGCACTCTTTTCTTTACTTCTCTAACACACTCTCCATTACTTTGCACTGTTGACCCCAGGTACCTGAACTCCTCCACCTTCTCCACCTCTTCTCCCTGCAACCGCATCACTCCACTGCCCTCCCTCTCATTCACACACATGTACTCTGTCTTACTCCTACTGACTTTCATTCCCCTTCTCTCAAGCGCATATCTCCACCTCTCCAGGCTCTTCTCAACCTGCTCTCTACTCTCACCACAAATCACAATATCATCTGCAAACATCATAGTCCAGGGAGACTCCTGTCTGACCTCGTCCGTCAACCTGTCCATCACCACTGCAAACAGGAAAGGGCTCAGGGCCGATCCTTGATGCAGTCCAACCTTCACCCTGAACCAGTCTGTCATACCTACTGCACACTTCACTGCCGTCACACTGTCCTCATACATGTCCTGCACCACCCTCACATACTTCTCTGACACACCTGACTTCCTCATACAATACCACAACTCCTCTCTCGGCACCCTGTCGTACGCTTTCTCTAAATCCACAAATACACAATGCAGCTCCTTCTGTCCTTCTCTATACTTCTCCATCAACATCCTCAAAGCAAATAAGGCATCTGTGGTGCTCTTCTTTGGCATGAAACCATACTGTTGATCACAGATGGTCACCTCTTCTCTCAGCCTGGCTTCCACTACTCTTTCCCATAACTTCATGGTGTGACTGATCAACTTAATTCCCCTGTAGTTACTGCAGGTCTGCACATCTCCCTTATGTTTAAAGATCGGTACCAGCACACTCCTTCTCCATTCCTCAGGCATCCTCTCCCCTACCAGAATCCTGTTAAACAATCTGGTTAAAAACTCCACTGCCATCTCTCCTAAACATCTCCACGCTTCTACCGGTATGTCATCTGGTCCAACCGACTTTCCATTCTTCATCCTCCTAATCGCTGCTCTCACTTCCTCCTTACTAATCCTATCTACATCCTGCTTCACCAACTCCAACTCCACATCCTCCAACCTTCTCTCTCTCTGATTTTCCTCATTCATCAGCTGCTCAAAATACTCCCTCCATCTTCTCAACACACTCTCCTCATTAGTCAACACATTTCCCTCTCCATCCTTTATTGCTCTAACTTGCAGTACATCCTTCCCAGCTCGGTCCCTCTGCCTGGCCAATCGGTATAAATCCTTTTCTCCTTCCTTAGTGTCCAACCTCTTATACAGCTCCTCATATGCCCTTTCCTTGGCTTTCGCCACATCCCTTTTTACCTGCTGCCGCATCTCCTTGTACTCCTGCCTACTTTTCTCATCACTCTGTCGATCCCACTTCTGTTTTGCCAACCTCTTTCCCCTAATGCTCTTCTGCACTTCCTCATTCCACCACCACGTCTCCTTGTCTTGCTTTCTATTTCCAGATGTCACACCAAGTACTTTTCTAGCTGCCTCCCTCATCACTCCTGCAGTAGTTGCCCAATCATCCGGCACCTCTTCACCACCACCAAGCCCCTGTCTGACCTCTTCCCTGAACCTCACACTACACTCTTCCTCCTTCAGTTTCCACCATCTTATTCTTCTTTCAATCCTTACTTTCCTCCTCCTCTTCTTCGCCTCCAAAACCATCCTACAGATCACCATCCGATGCTGTCTAGCTACACTGTCCCCCGCCAACACCTTACAGTCTCCAATCTCCTTCAGGTTGCATCTCCTACACAGAACATAATCCACCTGTGTGCACCTTCCTCCACTCTTATACGTCACCCTATGATCCTCCTTCTTCTTAAAATACGTGTTCACCACTGCCATTTCCATCCTTTTAGCAAAATCTACCACCATCTGCCCTTCCACATTCCTCTCTTTAAAACCATACCTACCCATCACCTCCTCATCACCTCTGTTCCCTTCACCTACATGCCCATTAAAGTCTGCCCCAATCACCAATCGTTCTTTCCTAGGTACACCATCTACCACTTCAACTAATTCACTCCAGAATCTTTCCTTCTCCTCCATCTCACAGCCAACTTGTGGAGCATAGGCACTGATGACATTTATCATCATCCCTTCAACCTCCACCTTCACGATCATCACCCTATCAGAAACTCTCTTCACCTCCACTACACTCTTACTGTACTCTTCCTTCAGAATCACCCCTACACCATTTCTCTTTCCATTCACACCATGATAAAACAGTTTAAACCCACCTCCAATGTTCCTGGCCTTACTCCCTTTCCACTTGGTCTCCTGAACACACAGCATATCTACCTTTCCCCTCTCCATCATATTAGCTACCTCTCTCCCTTTACCAGTCATAGTACCAACATTTAAAGTACCAACCCGAACCTCTACTCTCCTACACTGCTCCTTTTCCTGCCGTCTCTGTAGACGTCTTCCTCCTCTCCTTCTCCTCCTTCGGCCAACAGTAGCCCAATTTCCACCGGTACCCTGTCGGCTAACGATACCTGTGGCGGTCGTTGCTAACCCGGGCCTCGACCGATCCGGTATGAAATTCTCATTTGTGATCCGCATATTTGATTTGGCACATGTTTTACGCTGGATGCCCTTCCTAACGCAACCCTCCCCATTTACCTGGGCTTGGGACCGGCAAAATATAAATACTTAAATGAATAAATATAAAAGAGGCGAAATTAAAACCTCCAGCAAAACATACACTAATTTAAGACGTCCTTTCTTTACTAAGATATTAAACAAATAAATAAACTCCACCGAAAAATATTTGTAGTCAGTAAACATTCGTTTTATTTTTGCGCCAAGTCTCAAATCAAACACCAAATCCGCCATGTTTTACACAATTAACCCTCTGGGTGGCGTTTTGTGGGTTTTTCCCTCATAATGGCGAAATGAATTTAAATTACTGTATTTACTGTATGTACTTTATTGTACAGATAAAAACAATACATCATTCAAACCTGTAAAATGTCTATGATTAGATATAAAAGCTTCTTGATTTGACTTAAAGAGGTGCAGTTTCTCCGGTATCACCTCATTAACTGTCCGTGTGGAAACATAGCAAAAGGTTCCGTTTTGTGTCCTGATGATTTATCATTTAAACCACCATTATTACTTTAAAATATTGACAATAATTTTTTGTGTTCATGCTCTATGTTGCATCCATATTTCTCAATGTCCATGTTGCTTGAAGTATTGAAAACAGGAAGTATTAATATATGGTACATTTAAAACAGATAGAAATGTGCGATTTAGTTGCGATTAAATATTGAATTTGATTGATAACCTCTGTACAATAATACTTACAATGTTCATATTACATAGTATATCTTTTTTACTCCTCATTACATCTGCACTATTTTTTATCTATATGTATCTTTATATCTTTATATCCTTACTGTCAGAGGTGGCAAAAGTACACACATCCTCTACTTGCGTAGGAGTACAGATACTCATGTTTTAAAATACTCGGGTAAAAGTTGAAGTACTGATTAAACTTTTTTACTCAAGTGAAATTAAAGAAGTCTTGGCTCAAGTAAAAAGTAGTTTGTGTCGCCATTATGAGTGAAAAACCCACAAAACGCCACCTAGAAGTTTAGTTGTGTAAAACATGGCGGATTTTGTGTTTGATTTGAGACTTGGCGCATAAATAAAACAAAAGTTTACTGATTAAAAATATTTTTATCTGGAGTTTATTTATTTATTTTATATCAAAGTAAAGAAAGGACATCGTGGATAAATGTATTTTTTCCCGAAGGTTTTAATCTCCCCTCTTTTATATTTAGATATTTATTAATGTATTTACATTTTTTTTAATAAAAATGGTAAAAACAGAAATGCGCGCTAAATTGATAGCGCGTTAATAAAACTTAGTGCCGTTTACAATAATTTTAATTTTGACAGCCATATATATATATATATATATATATATATATATATATATATATATATATATATATATATATATATATATATATATATATATACACAGTGAGGAAAATAAGTATTTGAACACCCTGCTTTTTTGCCACTTTTTTTCTCCCACTTAGAAATCATGGAGGGGTCTGAAATTGTCATCGTAGGTGCATGTCCACTGTGAGAGACATAATCTAAAAAAAAAATCCAGAAATCACAATATATGATTTTTAAACTATTTATTTGTATGATACAGCTGCAAATAAGTATTTGAACACCGGTCTATAAGCTAGAATTCTGATCCTCAAAGACCTGTTAGTCTGCCTTTAAAATGTCCACCTCCACTACATTTATTATCCTAAATTAGATGCACCTGTTTGAGGTCGTTAGCTGCATAAAGACACCTGTCCACCCCATACAATCAGTAAGAATCCAACTACTAACATGGCCAAGACCAAAGAGCTGTCCAAAGACACTAGAGACAAAATTGTACACCTCCACAAGGCTGGAAAGGGCTACGGGGAAATTGCCAAGCAGCTTGGTGAAAAAAAGGCCACTGTTGGAGCAATCATTAGAAAATGGAAGAAGCTAAACATGACTGTCAATCTCCCCTCGGACTGGGGCTCCATGCAAGATCTCAACTCGTGGGGTCTCAATGATCCTAAGGAAGGTGAGAAATCAACCAGAACTACACGGGAGGAGCTGGTCAATGACCTGAAAAGAGCTGGGACCACCGTTTCCAAGGTTACTGTTGGTAATACACTAATATGTCATGGTTTGAAATCATGCATGGCACGGAAGGTTTCCCTGCCTAAACCAGCACATGTCCAGGCATGTCTTAAGTTTGCCAATGACCATTTGGATGATCCAGAGGAGTCATGGGAGAAAGTCATGTGGTCAGATGAGACCAAAATAGAACTTTTGGGTCATAATTCCACTAAACGTGTTTGGAGGAAGAAGAATGATGAGTACCATCCCAAGAACACCATCCCTACTGTGAAGCATGGAGGTGGTAGCATCAGGCTTTGGGGGTGTTTTTCTGCACATGGGACAGGGCGACTGCACTGTATTAAGGAGAGGATGACCGGGGCCATGTATTGCGAGATTTTGGGGAACAACCTACTTCCCTCAGTTAGAGCATTGAAGATGGGTCGAGGCTGGGTCTTCCAACATGACAATAACCCAAAGCACACAGCCAGAATAACCAAGGAGTGGCTCTGTAAGAACCATATCAAGGTTCTGGCGTGGCCTAGCCAGTCTCCAGACCTAAACCCAATAGAGAATCTTTGGAGGAGCTCAAACTCCATTTTTCTCAGCGACAGGCCAGAAACCTGACTGATCTAGAGAAGATCTGTGCGGAGGAGTGGGCCAAAATCCCTCCTGCAGTGTGTGCAAACCTGGTGAAAAACTACAGGAAACGTTTGACCTCTGTAATTGCAAACAAAGGCTACTGTACCAAATATTAACCTTGACTTTCTCAGGTGTTCAAATACTTATTTGCAGCTGTATAATACAAATAAATAGTTTAAAAATCATATATTGTGATTTCTGGATATTTCTTTTTAGATTATGTCTCTCACAGTGGACATGCACCTACGATGACAATTTCAGACCCCTTCATGATTTCTAAGTGGGAGAACTTGCAAAATAGCAGGGTGTTCAAATACTTATTTTCCTCACTGTATATATATATACTAATACAAAACAAATAAAAAATGTTGTTACCGAATGAATGTGTCCAGGCTGAACATCCGCATATAGAACACAAGCAGAGAAAAGATGATGATGATCATGAATGTGTCTGTTCTCAGTCATGTTTACATCACTGACCCCCTCTGTCTTATCCACATTAACCCCAAACTTCTTACTGCCTTCTGCCTGATGATTCTTAGCTTCGTAAACTAGTGTACATCTGTGGTGAGTGAGAGACAGTACATGATACACCAGCGGATTGAAAAAGACGCACAGTAACAGGAAATCGGTTGTTCGGCTGAAATCAACGCACGCAGTGAAAATAAAAAAAAAATATATTTCACCAAACCAATGGATTAAAACTAAAGTAACGAGCCGGTTTTAAAAATGTAAGAAGTAAAAAGTACAGATATTTGTGTAAAAATGTAATGAGTAAAAGTAAAAAGTTGTCTGAAAAATAAATAGTGGAGTAAAGTACAGATACCAAAAAAATCTACTTAAAGTACAGTAACGAAGTATTTGTCCTCCGTTACTTCCCACCTTTGCTTACTGTACATTCTGCCCAACATTTCACATTCATGTATATATGTGCATATATTGTGTGCATATATATATATATATATATATATATATATATATATATATATATATATATATATATATATATATATATTAGACTTGTTTATTCAGCTTGCACATTTGCACATTTCAATGCCATAGCCTTAGAACATCTATCTGTACTTCCTAATTATGTCCACACATCTCTGCACGGCTCTAGCCTTTATATTTATTCACATGCTGTACATATGCTACATATTTGTCTTCACTATTTGCACGATTGCTACTTTTTGCAATTCTGGTAGATGCCAAACTGCATTCCGTTGCTGTGTACCTGTACAATGCAATGATAATAAGGATCTATCTATCTATCTATCTATCTATCTATCTATCTATCTATCTATCTATCTATCTATCTATCTATCTATCTATCTATCTATCTATCTATCTATCTATCTATCTATCGTTAATATCATGATATGTGACACTAAAACAGGTTAAAGTAATACCTACTTTTTACTTAAGTGCATGTCAGAGCTAATACTTGTTTACTTTCACTTGAGTAAAAAAGTATAATCAGTACTTCAACTTCAACCTGAGTATTTTAAAAGATGAGTATCTGTACTTCTACTTAAGTAAAGGATGTGTGTACTTTTGCCACCTCTGCTTAATCAGTACATTTATGCATTGTGTCCTTTCTATTTGCTATCTTCTTATATTAACTAACACTCACTAAAACTTTTCAGACAAGTTTGCAAAACCTACCACTTCTAGAATTACCAAAATGCTGGTCAATGACCTGAAAAGAGCTGGGACCACCGTTTCCAAGGTTACTGTTGGTAATACACTAATATGTCATGGTTTGAAATCATGCATGGCACGGAAGGTTTCCCTGCCTAAACCAGCACATGTCCAGGCATGTCTTAAGTTTGCCAATGACCATTTGGATGATCCAGAGGAGTCATGGGAGAAAGTCATGTGGTCAGATGAGACCAAAATAGAACTTTTGGGTCATAATTCCACTAAACGTGTTTGGAGGAAGAAGAATGATGAGTACCATCCCAAGAACACCATCCCTACTGTGAAGCATGGAGGTGGTAGCATCAGGCTTTGGGGGTGTTTTTCTGCACATGGGACAGGGCGACTGCACTGTATTAAGGAGAGGATGACCGGGGCCATGTATTGCGAGATTTTGGGGAACAACCTACTTCCCTCAGTTAGAGCATTGAAGATGGGTCGAGGCTGGGTCTTCCAACATGACAATAACCCAAAGCACACAGCCAGAATAACCAAGGAGTGGCTCTGTAAGAACCATATCAAGGTTCTGGCGTGGCCTAGCCAGTCTCCAGACCTAAACCCAATAGAGAATCTTTGGAGGAGCTCAAACTCCATTTTTCTCAGCGACAGGCCAGAAACCTGACTGATCTAGAGAAGATCTGTGCGGAGGAGTGGGCCAAAATCCCTCCTGCAGTGTGTGCAAACCTGGTGAAAAACTACAGGAAACGTTTGACCTCTGTAATTGCAAACAAAGGCTACTGTACCAAATATTAACCTTGACTTTCTCAGGTGTTCAAATACTTATTTGCAGCTGTATAATACAAATAAATAGTTTAAAAATCATATATTGTGATTTCTGGATATTTCTTTTTAGATTATGTCTCTCACAGTGGACATGCACCTACGATGACAATTTCAGACCCCTTCATGATTTCTAAGTGGGAGAACTTGCAAAATAGCAGGGTGTTCAAATACTTATTTTCCTCACTGTATATATATATACTAATACAAAACAAATAAAAAATGTTGTTACCGAATGAATGTGTCCAGGCTGAACATCCGCATATAGAACACAAGCAGAGAAAAGATGATGATGATCATGAATGTGTCTGTTCTCAGTCATGTTTACATCACTGACCCCCTCTGTCTTATCCACATTAACCCCAAACTTCTTACTGCCTTCTGCCTGATGATTCTTAGCTTCGTAAACTAGTGTACATCTGTGGTGAGTGAGAGACAGTACATGATACACCAGCGGATTGAAAAAGACGCACAGTAACAGGAAATCGGTTGTTCGGCTGAAATCAACGCACGCAGTGAAAATAAAAAAAAAATATATTTCACCAAACCAATGGATTAAAACTAAAGTAACGAGCCGGTTTTAAAAATGTAAGAAGTAAAAAGTACAGATATTTGTGTAAAAATGTAATGAGTAAAAGTAAAAAGTTGTCTGAAAAATAAATAGTGGAGTAAAGTACAGATACCAAAAAAATCTACTTAAAGTACAGTAACGAAGTATTTGTCCTCCGTTACTTCCCACCTTTGCTTACTGTACATTCTGCCCAACATTTCACATTCATGTATATATGTGCATATATTGTGTGCATATATATATATATATATATATATATATATATATATATATATATATATATATATATATATATATATATATATATATATATATATATATTAGACTTGTTTATTCAGCTTGCACATTTGCACATTTCAATGCCATAGCCTTAGAACATCTATCTGTACTTCCTAATTATGTCCACACATCTCTGCACGGCTCTAGCCTTTATATTTATTCACATGCTGTACATATGCTACATATTTGTCTTCACTATTTGCACGATTGCTACTTTTTGCAATTCTGGTAGATGCCAAACTGCATTCCGTTGCTGTGTACCTGTACAATGCAATGATAATAAGGATCTATCTATCTATCTATCTATCTATCTATCTATCTATCTATCTATCTATCTATCTATCTATCTATCTATCTATCTATCTATCTATCTATCTATCTATCTATCGTTAATATCATGATATGTGACACTAAAACAGGTTAAAGTAATACCTACTTTTTACTTAAGTGCATGTCAGAGCTAATACTTGTTTACTTTCACTTGAGTAAAAAAGTATAATCAGTACTTCAACTTCAACCTGAGTATTTTAAAAGATGAGTATCTGTACTTCTACTTAAGTAAAGGATGTGTGTACTTTTGCCACCTCTGCTTAATC
Organism: Silurus aristotelis; assembly: GCF_946808225.1. Taxonomy (NCBI): domain Eukaryota; kingdom Metazoa; phylum Chordata; class Actinopteri; order Siluriformes; family Siluridae; genus Silurus; species Silurus aristotelis. Next base: position 9,147,615 of record NC_139590.1, read on the forward strand.
AGTACATTTATGCATTGTGTCCTTTCTATTTGCTATCTTCTTATATTAACTAACACTCACTAAAACTTTTCAGACAAGTTTGCAAAACCTACCACTTCTAGAATTACCAAAATGAGTACTTTCTTGCAATAAGCTTCAATCGAGTATTTAGTAATAATTGTTTTCTTACTATATAAATACTTAAATGAATAAATATAAAAGAGGCGAAATTAAAACCTCCAGCAAAACATACACTAATTTAAGACGTCCTTGCTTTACTAAAATATTAAACAAATAAATAAACTCCACCGAAAAATATTTGTAGTCAGTAAACATTCGTTTTATTTTTGCGCCAAGTCTCAAATCAAACACCAAATCCGCCATGTTTTACACAATTAACCCTCTGGGTGGCGTTTTGTGGGTTTTTCCCTCATAATGGCGAAACGAATTTAAATTACTGTATTTACTGTATGTACTTTATTGTACAGATAAAAACAATACATCATTCAAACCTGTAAAATGTCTATGATTAGATATAAAAGCTTCTTGATTTGACTCGAAGAGGTGCAGTTTCTCCGGTATCACCTCATTACCTGTCCGTGTGGAAACATCGCAAAGGTTCCGTTTGGTGTCCTGATGATTTACGTCATTTAAACCACCATTATTACTTAAAAATATTGACAATAATTTTTTGTGTTCATGCTCTATGTTGCATCCATATTTCTCAATGTCCATGTTGCTTGAAGTATTGAAAACAGGAAGTATTAATATATGGTTCATTTAGAACAGATAGAAATGTGCGATTTATTTGCGATTAAATATTGAATTTGATTGAATAGTTGTTTTTTTACTGAACCAGTATTACAATGTACTTATTTTTAGAAACATAAAAAAAGCACTTCTGCATGGCAACACAAGGTGGCTTTTTATTGAAGCACTAAGAACAGAATTAAGGTTTTTCTTTTCTGCCTTTCTCTTATGCCTTATTCTTGTTTAGATATAGAGCAGGGGTCACCAACCTTTTTGAAACTGAGAGCTGCTTCTTGGGGACCGAATAATGTGAAGGGCTGCCAGCTTGATACACATTTCTGAAACAACACATTTGCTCAATTTATTATTTATCAATCATTCAAATGGTCACTTTTACAACATTTTCACTAGCCACTAACAATTTTTAATAAATCATGCACTACGTTGTATCATGTTTGTACAGATTATCAATTAAGTAACATACAAAAATCAACTTGGAGACCAGCTAGCTCTAATATGAAACATTTTTTAAAGATTTTTTTTATTATTCATTCATTTTCTCCCGCTTATCTGTAATTCGGGTCGTGGGGGCAGCAGTCTAAGCAGGCCCCCACCTTCGACTGCTGCTCAATCCTCACAGCACCGTCCCTTACGGTTCCTACTGCAGGTTGTGAACCCACGGGAAGGCGGCCCCACGTTGTGAGCCCACGGGAAGGCGGCCCCACGTCACTTCGACGTCACGGACCTTGATATTTCCCCTCGGAAGGGACCCCCGGAGCATAGAGGGTTGAGCCCAAGAGTGGCAGCTTGGCGATACCGGGGCTTGAACCCCAGACCTGCCGATCGGCAACCCAGCGCCTTAACCGCTGGAGCCACCACTCCCCCTTTTTTATTATTGTCATTTTTAAATCCACACCAATGCAAGTGTGATTTAAAAAAGAATAGCAACAAAAAACAATAGATGCATTTCACTGGTAAGTGGCGCAATGGTGAGCTATTTTCAGAAAAGGCCCGCGGGCGACTCGTGGTCACCAGGTCGCCCGCAAGGGTGTTGGTGACCCCTGATATACAGGGTGCATTTACTTACTGTGTTGACTCTGTGGTGAATCTTTTTCTTTTTTCCCTACTGTTTATGTTTGTATACTATATTTAATCATTAGTTTTTAATATACAAACCAACCTGCAAGCAGCAATTTGGTATACATTTTAAATTAAATTGTAATTAAGTAAAATGTATTGTAATTGCTTTAATAAAAATCTTTTTTTTTTTTACTCACTGACAGTTTGAAAAAAAGAAATTTTCATTGATTTTATTTTTTTAAATACAGCTTTCTCTTTTAATAATTATAATCTGCATGTTGGATTATGCTATATTTAGAAAACAAAAACTGCCTAACATGTCTGTTGATAGTGGTTTACGCATTGAGCTTCTCTTTTTCTCTTCCATTAGGATCATTTTCCCAAACAGATGGTAAGTTCTTGATTCAGTCAGCAAAACACTTTTGCTTTATTTGAAATACATAGGATACATATCACATTAAGCAGATTTGTTTCGTTGGTATAACAAAACAGGTTTGCTATAATGTGATGTCCAAGAGAACTCTCCAAAAGAGAAATGTTGAAATGAAATGTTATATTTTAGCGAAACAAACAATCAGTTATTTTCATATCTGAAATATCACACAATGTTCTCATTTCAAGAAGTGTTTTCAGTAATGTTGCAGCCAGTGTATACATTTATGAATATTTGCATTTATTCTGGATTAAAGCTTAGTTGATGTTAGCATGACATGGCAAACATTGCATATTCTGTCAATCTGGTTTGGGAATCTGTTTTGGTGCTATTTGGTAGAAACTAAGAATTAAGAGATAAAGATAAAAAATATATTTCATACATTTAAACTTAAAAAAAAAACAAAAAAAAAAGAACCCACATACAGCAAATAACCATGAAGACCATGAGCAAACCAAACTGATGCATAAAAAGATCTGACAAGATTTAATGACCCCTAATATCAGTGGCCTAAACATAGTATTTTAGTAAGAATTCTTGCATTTTATTCCAGTGTCTACAGTGGAATGTAATAATGGATGTTCTTCTCTTAAGTGCAGTCATTTTTCAGGTAGTATATGTGTGACATCCCTCTTTTCTGCCAGGGTGTGGTCAGGCTCCACTTAACACCAAGATTGTGGGTGGTGAAGATGCTGTTCCTGGTTCCTGGCCTTGGCAGGTCAGCATTCAAACAGGCGGCAGACATTTCTGTGGTGGCAGCTTGATCAATAAGAACTGGGTCTTATCAGCTGCTCATTGTTTCTCAAGGTAATTTATTTTAAAATAACCAGAGAATTATAATATAGTATGTAGGTAATATTCGTGTTAATATATTTTTCCCTTTATTTTTAGTGTTTCAGCAGGTTCTCTCACACTCTTACTAGGACTGCAAAATTTGAAGGGAAGTAATCCCAATATGCAGACAAAAAGCGTGACTGAAATTTTCATCAACCAGCAGTATAACTCAAACACCCACGACAATGACATTGCACTAGTCCAGCTCTCCAGTCCAGTGACGATCAATGATTATGTCAGGCCGGTGTGCCTCGCAACAAACAGCAGATCTTTACCTGCTGGTACTAATGTCTGGGTCACAGGATTTGGTCGAATCTCTTCAAATGGTGAGTGACACCTAGATTTAAAAAAGTTGACTGCATGTTAAATTAGTTTTATGTTTTAGACTTATTTGAAATGTAAACCAGTAAGGAAATGAATCACTCCTTGCTGTGGAACATTCTTTCCTGCTAAAAAATCCAGTTAGGTCTGACCAGCCAAAACCAAGCTAGCTAAACCAGTTAATCTTTGTGTGTTTTTATAATTATTGCTACTGATGCAACATCATAGACAGAATTATAGAAAGTTGTACAACAATGAAGCAATAAAAAAAAAATCTTAGACATTAATTAGATTACTCATGTAAAACGTGAGCTGGAAAATACTTGGGAAATGGGAAATAATTTTTCTTTTGTATTCATCGCTGGTAGCTCGTCATACCCAGTTGTATATTTCAGCATGGTTCATTATGGGAGGTCATGTAGTAAATCTTAAACATGGGTCTTCACAGTGAATCTGCCATCTCCTCAAACCCTGCAGGAGGTGCAGATGCCGATTGTCAGTAACAGTAACTGTGCAAATGACTATGGAGCTAGTTCTATCACAGACAATATGTTGTGTGCTGGCTTAACTCAGGGAGGAAAAGACTCATGCCAGGTAAGAAATCTAACACCCGTTATATAAATGCTATATAAATTTGTGACATTGGTACAGTGTCATGGTAGAAAAGCAGACATGTAGCTAACACCTGTTAATTGTGTAGGGTGATTCAGGAGGTACACTGGTGTCCACATCCAGTGGAATATGGACTCAGGCTGGGATTGTGAGCTTTGGCAAGGGCTGCGGTTTACCTAATTTTCCGGGTGTGTACACCAGAGTGTCTCAGTACCAAGACTGGATTTACAGCACCATCAACAGCACCAGCAGCACCAGTGGCTCCACTATACATCTCCTTTCTTTCTTCATCATCTCCTTTCTCTTCTTGCTCTATATTTTCCTTTGATAAAAGCCAAATTAAACAGGACAAGACAAGACACATTTTATTTGTGAAATGTGAAACAAATGAAAAAGAATAGGCAACTTAAGCATTGATTTCTCTGTCTTTTGGCATAATTATAACAATTAATGCATAAATTGCATAAAAGCAACTTTTTCCCTTTGATTTGTAAACTGTATGATTATAAGTTTTATTTATTATTGTAGATCCAATGAATATGAACCTTATAAAAAACATCAACTTTTTTTGTCATTTTGTTGGGTTCTGTACTATAATAGATCTATTACATAGATAGATGTATCTGTGAATGGGTGTGGCAGACTGAACTACACAATTTACTGTAAACCTTTATTTGTATTTATCCTCTCTTTGAGCAGCAACAGAGAATGGGGCTTTTGCCAAAAAATACAAATAAAAATACACTTAATACTAGCATGATTAAATAAAATTAAACAATGTGCAATAACCTGTTGACAGGACATTACCAAACATAGCAATTTAAATATTTAAAGAAGTAATTTACACATGTGCAGAAGTCCAGGACATCAACACTGTTTGTCTCACTGGCTGATCTCAAATCAAGTTTGGAAGTGAGAATTATTTGAGTTGTAGCAGGTGAGTGGGGGGAACTCACATGTAACAGGTCACACAGGTAGGGGAGGTTTCGTTTTCGTGTGCTTTACTTATAGTACAACAGAGACATATAGAGACACATTACATCAGGACCAGAGAGCATGAAAATGAATTTGTGGAAAGGCGTGTGTGTTTTATGTGGTCTACTCCTCAATTCTACAGGTAAGTGAAAATGAAGTGATGGTTTTGATGAATATTACATTTAGTCTGTCATCTATATAAAAGCAACATACTGTATATTACATTTAAGGCAAAAACTTACAGGTGACTTTTTCAGTCTTTAAAAAAGTAAATATCACAATTCCTAGCTTGTTGCTAAGATTCCTACAAGTGTATTGTGTTATACATTTATCTATGCAGATGATGCTTTATTTAATAAAACATTGAGTGTTTAAGTGTTAGTTTTTTGCTGGGTATTTTTTATTTGTTATTATAGAGATTATATATTATATATAATATAGATACTGATTTAAATTTAAATGACTCACATGACAGATTATTTACAGATCAGTTCGTACAAAATGAAGTTAAATTGTTTATTCAAGAAAATGTCACAAATGCAATAACAATCGATATTCATCTGTCATTTTAATCTTGTAGGGACCACAATATAAAATTAATAATAAGTGATACGTTCTATTGCGCCTTTACACCTTACACCTTTGAACCTTATACATGCATTTTTTGATTACAACTATGTTTAAAATATTTAACCACCCACACTTGAAATGTTATCATTCATCATACTATATTTATTATTAGTTCTGCTTGACTGGTTTGCCCATCTGTCAGGGTCCAAAGAGAATGTATACGTCAAAATCTTTCTATGTTCTGGCACACAGATGGTGGAACGGATTCCATAACTAAGCAGGTGAATCACCAGCATGTGTGCTTTTACCAACAGAAATCAGTATTGGGATCAGGGTGTATTTATTCACTGAGCCCTCAAAGAAAAGCAAAGTAGTTGCAGAACCATTTTAATAATAAAAATTTTGAAAGATTGATATGTCCAAGATTGTCATTCTTACCAGCAATGTGTAACTATAATCTGCCAACATACAGTAGAAATCATGATTATGGTATCTTTAATCTGTTTATATACGTAAAGCTGCTTTGTGGCCTTTGTTTAAAATGCTATACTTTGGAAGAACTAAGAACAGAATGAAGGTGCTTCGTTACACTTTTCTGTTTTGATTAGTTCTGTTGAGATATACGGAGTGTGTTTACTTAATTAGTACATTTATGCATTGTGTAATTTCTATTTGCTATCTTTTTATACTAACATTCACTAAATCTTTTCAGACAAGTTTGCAAGACCTACCACTTCTAGAATTACCAAAATTAGTACTTTCTTGCGATAAGTTCCAATCGAGTCTTTAGTAATAATTGTTTTCTTAGTCAGTGACAGTGAACTAGTATTATGATGTAGTTATTGTTAGAACATAAAAAAAAACACTTCTGCTTGGCAACACAAGGTGTACTTTCATTGAAACACTAAGAACAGAATTAAGGTTTTTCTTTACTGCCTTTCTCTTATGCCTTAATCCTGTTAAGATATACAGGGTGCATTTACCGACTGTGTTGACTCACTCATTGTGAATCTTTTCCATTTTTTCCCTTCTCTTTATGTTTGTATACTATATTTAATCATTAGTTTTTAATATACAAACCAACCTGCAAGCAGAATTTTGGTATACATTTTTTATTAAATTGTAATTGAGTAAAAGTTATTGTAATTGTTCTAATTAAAACCTTAATTTTTTTACTCACTGACAGTTTGCAAAAAATAACTTTTCATTGATTTTTTTTAAATACAGCTTTCTTTTTTTAATAATTATAATCTGCATGTTGGATTATGCTATATTTAGAAAACAAAAACTGTCTGACATGTCTGTTGATACTGGTTTAAGCATTGAGCTTCTCTTTTTCTCTTCCATTAGGATCATTTGCCCAAACAGATGGTAAGTTCTTGATTCAGTCAGCACAACACTTTTGCTTTATTTAAAATACATAGGATACATATGACATTAAGCAGATTTGTTTTGTTGGTATAGCAAAACAGTTTTGCTATAATGTGATGTCCAAGACTTGTTGAAAGGTTATATTTTAAGCGAAACAAACAATCAGTTATTTTCGTATCTGAAAATATCACACAATGTTCATTTCAAGAAGTGTTTTCAGTAGATGTTGCAGCCAGTGCATACATTTTTATTTATGAATATTTGCATTTATTCTGGAATATTTTATTTATTCATAGATCTAGCTAGATAATCCTGTCACTGCATTCTTCAGTGAAATGTAGTAATTTTAAATCTTAGTTGATGTTGGCATGACATCGCAAACATTGCAAATTCTGTCAATCTGGATTGGGAATATCTTTTGGTGCTATTTGGGAGAAACTAAGAATTAAGCATGAGAGCAAACCCACAAAAGATAAAAAATATATTTCATACATTTAAACTTAAAAAAAAAAATTTAATACAAAAATAACACAGACAGCAAATAACAGTTTATAAATAGAAGACCATGAGTAAACCAAACTAATGCATAAAAAGATTTAATGACCACTAATATCAGTGGCCTAAACATAGTATTTTAGTAAGAATTCTTGCATTTTAATCCAGTGTCTACAGTGGAATGTAGTAATGGATGTTCTTCTCTTAAGTGCAGTTATTTTTCAGGTAGTATATGTATGACATCCCTCTTTTCTGCCAGGGTGTGGTCAGGCTCCACTTAACACCAAGATTGTGGGTGGTGAAGATGCTGTTCCTGGGTCCTGGCCTTGGCAGGTCAGCATTCAAACAGGCGGCAGACATTTCTGTGGTGGCAGCTTGATCAATAAGAACTGGGTCTTATCAGCTGCTCATTGTTTCCAAAAGTATTTAAGGATAAATCTAAAATAACCAGAGAATTATAATATAGTATGTAGGTAATATTCGTGTTAATATATTTTTTCCCTTTATTTTTAGTGTTTCAGCAGGTTCTCTCACACTCTTACTAGGACTGCAAAATTTGAATGGGAGTAATCCCAATATGCAGACAAAAAGCGTGACTGAAATTTTCATCAACCAGCAGTTTGACGCAAACACCCCCTACAATGACATTGCACTAGTCCAGCTCTCCAGTCCAGTGACGATCAATGATTATGTCAGGCCGGTGTGCTTGGCAACAAACAACACTTCTTACCCTGCTGGTACTATTGTCTGGGTCACAGGATTTGGTCAAAGCACTTCAAATGGTGTTAATGGTGAGTGACACATAGATTTAAAAAAGTGGACTACATGTTTAATTAGTTTTATATATATTAGATTTATTTGAAATGTAAACCAGGAAGGAAATTAATCACTCCTTGCTATGGAATATTCACACCATCTTCATCTTTGTGTGTTAATTTATCATTGCTTTTAATGCAATATTATAGACAGATTTATGAAAAGTAATACAACAATGAAACAATAAAAAAAAAAAAATAGAAATGCCATTAGTTAGATTACTCAAGGAAAAAACTGCCACTGGAAAATTATGATTTGGCTTCTGTATTTGTTGCTGGCAGCTCGTCAAACGCAGCTAGAAATTTTAGCAGGGTTCATTATGGGATGTCATGTAGTAAATCTCAAACATGTGTCTTCACAGTGAATCTGCCATATCCTCAAACCCTACAGGAGGTGCAGTTGCCGATTGTCAATAACAGTGACTGTGCAAATGACTATGGAGCTGGTTTGATCACAGACAATATGTTGTGTGCTGGCTTAACTCAGGGAGGAAAAGACTCATGCCAGGTAAGAAATCTAACACCCGCTATATAAATGCCATATACATTTGTGACATTGGTACAGTGTCATGGTAGAAGAGCAGACATGTAGCTAACACCTGTTAATCGTGTAGGGTGATTCAGGAGGTCCACTGGTGTCCAGGTCCAGTGGAGCATGGACTCAGGCTGGGATTGTGAGCTTTGGCAAGGGCTGCGCTTTACCTAATTTTCCGGGTGTGTACACCAGAGTGTCTCAGTACCAAGACTGGATTTACAGCACCATCAACAGCACCAGCAGCACCAGTGGCTCCACTATACATCTCCTTTCTTTCTCCATCATCTCCTTTCTCTTCTTGCTCTATATTTTCCTTTGATAAAAGCCAAATTAAACAGGACAAGACAAGACACATTTTATTTGTGAAATGTGAAACAAATGAAAAAGAATAGGCAATTTAAGCATTGCTTTCTCTGTCTTTTGGTATAATTATAACAAATAATGCATTAATTGCATAAAAAGCAACTTTTCCCCTTTGATTTGTAAACTGAATTATTATACAGCATAAGTTTTCTTTATTATTGTAGATCCAATAAATATGAACCTTTTTAAAAAAAAACTCTGATTTTAAACATTGTTCTTATTGGTTTTAATTTGCTTGTTTATTATAGCGTGTCTTTCTGTCCAATCAGGGCAAATTTAAATGAAGCAAAACTAGATCGAGAACACATAAAAATTGATTTGCGTCGAATTGACAAAGATATGGTCAAGTGCCTAAAGCTTCTAGAGAAAGAGAAAATTGTCCAAGATAGACAAAACCTGAGTACATTTTTAAAGCCCTGCTAAGTTTATAAACCTGCAGCACAGACTGGGTTTGATCAGTTTCAGATTGACTGTAATATGCTCATTGGGAGTGTTTATCTGTTAATTTCACAATGTTGTTTTGTCTATCATTACATAGATCAGGAACCAAATGTGGCCTTCTAACCTTCTATTCTTTACATTTCTTTTCCTCAACAGGTTTTTCAGTTGTTAAAACACAAATCTAAAGTGCTCCAGAGGCATTCATAAATAAACATTACTCAACTGCTATTGACGTGAAGTTTGGGCTGTACCCTGGCCGAACTGCACATTGGCCAGTATCTCTTTAATGGACAAAACATATACTATCAAATAGGCATTATCATGGAGGTATAATTAGCAGAATAACACATTTCTCTACATAGCCATATCTTTATTATGGCTAATAATGTGTATGTATTCAAATAGGTACTTGGAAGGCCTTCAATTGAATTTATCCTGGAGGAGAATGCTTGCCATTTTTTATATAGTAAGTACTTCTAATGAAAAAAATCTACAGTATACTGCAAAACAACAAAATGCACTGCAAAATAAACATCAGATTAGATATACAGTGAGGAAAATAAGTATTTGAACACCCTGCTATTTTGCAAGTTCTCCCACTTAGAAATCATGGAAGGGTCTGAAATTGTCATCGTAGGTGCAATAATATATAATAATATATGATTTTTGAACTATTTATTTGTAAGATACAGCTGCAAATAAGTATTTGAACACCTGTCTATCAGCTAGAATTCTGACACTCAAAGACCTGTTAGTCTGCCTTTAAAATGTCCACCTCCACTACATTTATTATCCTAAATTAGATGCACCTGTTTGAGATCGTTAGCTGCATAAAGACACCTGTCCACCCCATACAATCAGTAAGAATCCAACTACTAACATGGCCAAGACCAAAGAGCTGTCCAAAGTCACTAGAGACAAAATTGTACACCTCCACAAGGCTGGAAAGGGTTACGGGGAAATTGAAAAGCAGCTTGGTGAAAAAAGGTCCACTGTTGGAGCAATCATTAGAAAATGGAAGAAGTTTACATGACTGTCAATCTCCCTCGGACTGGGGCTCCATGCAAGATTTCACCTCGTGGGGTCTCAATGATCCTAAGGAAGGTGACAAATCAGCCCAGAACTACACGGGAGGAGCTGGTCAATGACCTGAAAAGAGCTGGGACCACCGTTTCCAAGGTTACTGTCGGTAATACGCTAAGATGTCATGGTTTGAAATCATGCATGGCAAGGAAGGTTCCCCTGCTTAAACCAGCACATGTCCAGGCACGTCTTAATTTTGCCAATGACCATTTGGATGATCCAGAGGAGTCATGGGAGAAAGTCATGTGGTCAGATGAGACCAAAATAGAACTTTTGGGTCATAATTCCACTAAACGTGTTTGGAGGAAGAAGAATGATGAGTACCATCCCAAGAACACCATCCCTACTGTGAAGCATGGGGGTGGTAGCATCATGCTTTGGGGGTGTTTTTCTCCACATGGGACAGGGCGACTGCACTGTATTAAGGAGAGGATGACCGGGGCCATGTATTGCGAGATTTTGGGGAACAACCTCCTTCCCTCAGTTAGAGCATTGAAGATGGGTCAAGGCTGGGTCTTCCAACATGACAATGACCCGAAGCACACAGCCAGGATAACCAAAGAGTGGCTCTGTAAGAAGCATATCAAGGCTCTGGCGTGGCCTAGCCAGTCTCCAGACCTAAACCCAATAGTGAATCTTTGGAGGGAGCTCAAACTCCGTGTTTCTCAGCGACATGCCAGAAACCTGACTGATCTAGAGAAGATCTGTGTGAAGGAGTGGGCCAAAATCCCCCCTGCAGTGTGTGCAAACCTGGTGAAAAACTACAGGAAACGTTTGACCTCTGTAATTGCAAACAAAGGCTACTGTACCAAATATTAACATTGACTTTCTCAGGTGTTCAAATACTTATTTGCAGCTATATCATACAAATAAATAGTTTATCATACATTGTGATTTCTGGATTTTTTTTTTTTAGATTATGTCTCTCACAGTGGACATGCACCTACGATGACAATTTCAGACCCCTCCATGATTTCCATGTGGGAGAACTTGCAAAATAGCAGGGTGTTCAAATACTTATTAGTTTCTCAAGGTAATTTATTTTAAAATAACCAGAGAATTATAATATAGTATGTAGGTAATATCCGTGTTAATATATTTTTTCCCTTTATTTTTAGTGTTTCAGCAGGTTCTCTCACACTCTTACTAGGACTGCAAAATTTGAATGGGAGTAATCCCAATATGCAGACAAAAAGCGTGACTGAAATTTTCATCAACCAGCAGTTTGACGCAAACACCCCCTACAATGACATTGCACTAGTCCAGCTCTCCAGTCCAGTGACGATCAATGATTATGTCAGGCCGGTGTGCTTGGCAACAAACAACACTTCTTACCCTGCTGGTACTATTGTCTGGGTCACAGGATTTGGTCAAAGCACTTCAAATGGTGTTAATGGTGAGTGACACATAGATTTAAAAAAGTGGACTACATGTTTAATTAGTTTTATATATATTAGATTTATTTGAAATGTAAACCAGGAAGGAAATTAATCACTCCTTGCTGTGGAATATTCACAGCATCTTCATCTTTGTGTGTTAATTAATCATTGCTTTTAATGCAATATTATAGACAGATTTATGGAAAGTAATACAACAATGAAACAATAAAAAAAAGAAAAGAAATGCTATTAGTTAGATTACTCAAGGAAAAAACTGCCACTGGAAAATGATGATTTGGCTTCTGTATTTGTTGCTGGCAGCTCGTCAAACGCAGCTAGAACTTTTAGCGGGGTTGATTATGGGATGTCATGTAGTAAATCTCAAACATGTGTCTTCACAGTGAATCTGCCATATCCTCAAACCCTACAGGAGGTGCAGTTGCCGATTGTCAATAACAGTGACTGTGCAAATGACTATGGAGCTGATTTTATCAATTTTATCACAGACAATATGTTGTGTGCTGGCTTAACTCAGGGAGGAAAAGACTCATGCCAGGTAAGAAATCTAACACCCGCTATATAAATGCCATATACATTTGTGACATTGGTACAGTGTCATGGTAGAAGAGCAGACATGTAGCTAACACCTGTTAATCGTGTAGGGTGATTCAGGAGGTCCACTGGTGTCCAGGTCCAGTGGAATATGGACTCAGGCTGGGATTGTGAGCTTTGGCAAGGGCTGCGGTTTGCCTAATTTTCCGGGTGTGTACACCAGAGTGTCTCAGTACCAAGACTGGATTTACAGCACCATCAACAGCACCAGCAGCACCAGTGGCTCCACTATACATCTCCTTCCTTTCTCCATCATCTCCTTTCTCTTCTTGCTCTATATTTTCCTTTGATAAAAGCCAAATTAAACAGGACAAGACAAGACACATTTTATTTGTGAAATGTGAAACAAATGAAAAAGAATAGGCAATTTAAGCATTGATTTCTCTGTCTTTTGGCATAATTATAACAAATAATGCATTAATTCCATAAAAAGCAACTTTTCCCCTTTGATTTGTAAACTGAATTATTATACAGCATAAGTTTTCTTTATTATTGTAGATCCAATAAATATGAACCTTATTAAAAAAAAACATTTTTTGTCATTTTGTTAGGTTCTGTACTATAATAGATCTATTACATAGATAGATGTATCTGTGGATATAGATACATATACTGTTATAAATGCTTCTATATATAAATACATGTGCTTTGTTCTACTGTTATACACAATATATAGGGTTATTAAATATGAAAACACTTTTGTGATACAAAAAATAAATATCAAAATGGTTTCTTGACTTTGATCTGTTGATCAGTTTAATAACAATGCAATGAGAACACCAACAAGGAGCTCAGTTTATTAGCAATCAATTGAAATTTGGGAAGTGAAAATTGATCCCAAATCGTGGGACACTGATCTCTGTTATCTCCTGATCTTATTCAAAGTTGTAGAACATTATTTATAATCTTTATAATCATACCTATGATAGGAATACAAAAATGGCCAACAACAACAAAAAAATATGGTTAACTATAATGAACCATATAATAAATCAAATAAGCTCAGTATATATATCAAGAGGTTAAATAGAAAAATAGGATCAGTATATATCAAGAAGTTCTGAAGAAAGAGTGATATTGTTACATGTATTAACCTTGTACATAAACTAAATTATCATATTAATACAGAGAACATTTAACAAATTAGTACAGTGCAACGTCCCTCAAATGGTAAGACAATCAATGTGGGAAGCACATCTCATATCTGTCACTGTGCTATAATCGTGGATTTTTTTGTGATCCACAATGTGATCGGTCTAAACCAGTCATAAATCTATAAAAAAGAAATTCATAATTCCTTTCTGCTGCATCATATTGAGGAAAGACTTTAGTCACTAGATCTGTGAGCTCAGCAGCATAGACTTCAAGAGGTTCTTGCGGTTTACATGGACGAGCGTTCAAAAAGGTCGACATTTGTCAAAAACAACCCCATAAACAGTGCTTAAACTATGTTTAGTTAAATTGTAGTCATTGTTGTCTTTCACAACAGGTGAGTGAGACAGCCAGTATGCAAATGCTGGACCAGTAAGCTTTACAGGAAGGAGTTTCTTATTACCCAGTAGTGCAACTGAGACATTTTCAACTTTAAACCACTGTATCCATGCACTAAAAGTCTCTGTATTATCTCAAGATGTGTCTGTCTCTAGGCATTACAACTGCATTATGCTCGTCATCCTCCATTTTGTGTGAGAGAAAAAAAAAGCACGTAATTCAAACTTGCAAAAGAGCACGTGAAAAAAATACAAAATAATATAAATGTCTCTTCAGAGTGGCAAAATTCATGTCTTTCAAAAAAAAAAACCCACGTGTCCCAGCAAAAACAAGCAAACCAATCCTGCCACTAGTGTAACACAAGTGTTTTATACACAGACCAGGAATAACATTATAATATTATGTGTATAACAAAATGTATAACATTGATTATCTCTTCATCATTGCACCTGTTAGTGGGTGGGAAATATTGAGCAGCAAGTAAAATTTTTGTTCTCAAAGGAAAGGAAAAATGGGCAAGTGTAAGGATTTGAGGGAGTTTGACAAGGGCCAAATTGTGATGGCTAGATGACTGGGTCAGAGCATCTCCAAAACTGCAGCTCTTGTGGGGTGTTCCCGGTCTGCAGTAGTCAAATGTGGTCCAAGGAAAAAACAGTTGTGACCCGAAGACATGGCCGGTCAATTATACAGTTTTTACTCCATGTGCGTACGTAGGTTCTTGGCTATGTTCTGGTCATGGGTTTTTTTTTACCACTGCAATAAGGACACCAAAAAGGAGCTCAAGAGATCACAACACTTAGTTTATTACAGTGTAAGGTGCAAAATGCCTACAGACTGTTCTTTCCTGAGATCCCAAATCACAAGGCACTGTTCTCACAATACTCTCTCTAGATCTTTAAGTTGTTGAACATTATTTATAACCTCATTTTTTACTCTGTAAAATATACAGTATAAACATATACATCTATTCAGTAGTACAGCCACTGTAACTAATCAGTAGTGTAAATATATAATGAATATATAAATACATAATTTACACCAACTACACTTGGTTGAAAAGACTGATTACTACTGCTGGTGGTCAGTGCATTAAAATAGCAGATTACAGAGTATTTCTGCTTTTGATCGGTTGTATGCAGTAAGTGGTTATGAACAGCACTGCAGTGTTAATACAGGTTCTCAGTGGAATTAAGGTTTATGAACAGCTCTACTGTGGCGCACAGTGTCTCAGTGAAGCTGTTTTTACTTTCATTGTTCAGAGGTCACGCACATTTCTACACATACACATAGGTTCTTTTCTTTACCCTCTTTATTCTCTTTCACTAAGAACACTTTAGTATTATTGTGATTCCCAACAGGTGCGTGATTCTCTCCTCTAGTTTCTCCGCCCTCCATTCACAAACCGGCGCTCGGCCACGCCCCCGATACTAAACATGTGCTTTACTGATGCCCTAAGTCTTAAATCAAGCAACAAAATCTGCCATTATGCACACATCACATTACGGAAATGAGGTTTGCCGTTGCAGTTGCGATTGTCAATAACAGTGACTGTGCAAATGACTATGGAGCTGGTACTATCACAGATAATATGTAGTGTGCTGGCTTAACTCAGGGAGGAAAAGACTCATGCCAGGTAAAAAATATAACACCTGCCATATAAATTTGGGACATTGGTACAGTGTCATGGTAGAAGAGCAGACATGTAGCTAACACTTGTTAATCGTGTAGGGTGATTCAGGAGGTCCACTGGTGTCCAGGTCCAGTGGAGCATGGACTCAGGCTGGGATTGTAAGCTTTGGCAAGGGCTGCGCTTTACCTAATTTTCCGGGTGTGTACACCAGAGTGTCTCAGTACCAAGACTGGATTTACAGCACCATCAACAGCACCAGCAGCACCAGAGGCTCCACTATACATCTCCTTTCTTTCTCCATCATCTCCTTTCTCTTCTTTCTCTATATCTTCCCTTGATAATAGCCAAATTAAACAGGACAAGACAAGACACATTTTAATTGTGAAATGTGAAACAAATGAAAAAGAATTGGCAATTTAAGCATTGATTTCTCTGTCTTTTGGCATAATTATAACAATTAATGCATTAATTGCATAAAACGCAAATTTTCCCCTTTGATTTGTAAACTGTATGATTATACAGCATAGGTTTTCTTTATTATTGTAGATCCAATAAATATGAACCTTGTGTCATTTTGTTGGGTTCTGTACTATAATAGATCTACTACATAGATAGATGTATCTGTGGATATAGATACATATACTGTTATAAATGCTTCTATATATAAATACATGTGATATGTTCTACTGTTATACACAATATATAGGGTTATTAAATATGAACACTTTTGTGATACAAATAAATATCAAAATGGTTTCTTGACTTTGATCTGTTGATCAGTTTAATAACAATGCAATGAGGACACCAACAAGGAGCTCAGTTTATTAGCAATCAATTGAAATCTGGGAAGTGAAAATGGATCCCAAATCGTGGGACACTGATCTTTGTTATCTCCTGATTTTATTTAAAGTTGTCGAACATTATTTATAATCTTTATAAGCGTACCTAAAATATAAATACAAAAATGGCCAGCAACAAAAAAAATATGGTTAACAATAATGAACCATATAATAAATCAAATAGGCTCAGTATATATTTCAAAGAGGTTAAATAGAAAAATAGAATCAGTATATATCAAGAAGTTTTGAAGAAAGAGTTCTATTGTTACATGTATTAACCTTGTACATAAACTAAATAAACATGTTAGTACAGAGAACATTTAACAAATCAGTACAGTGCAATGTCCTTCAAATGATAAGACAATCAATGTGGGAAGCACATCCCATTGCTGTCACCATGTTATGATCATGAAATTTTGGTGATCCACGATGTGATCGGTCTAAAACAGTCATAAATCTATAAAATAAATTCATAATTCATTTCTGCTGCATCATATTGAGGAAAGGCTTCATTCATTAGATCTGTGAGCTCAGCAGCAAAGACTTCAAGAGGTTCTTGAGGTTTATTTTGACGAGCGTTCAAAAAGGTCTAAAATGCGTCCAAACCAAATCCAAAAACAGGGCTCAAATTATGTTTAGTTAAATTGTAGTCATTGTTGTCTTTCACAACAGATGAGAGAGACAGCCAATATGCAAATGCTGGATCAGTAAGCTTTACAGGAAGAAGTTTCTCTTTATCCAGTAGTGCAACTGAGACATTTTCAACTTTAAACCACTGTATTTATGCACTAAAAGTCTCTGTTTTATCTTAAGAAAAATAATTAGGAAAGTCAATTTTAAATGGTAGATGTGGATTTGTGTCTGTCTCTGGGCATTACAACTGCATTATGCTCTTCATCCTCCATTTTGTGTGAGAGAAAAAAAAATGCACGTAATCCAAACTTGCAAAAGAGCACTTGAAAAAAAGAAAAAATAATATAAATGTTTCTTCAGGTTAGGTGGCAACATTCACGTTGTTCAATAAAAAAATACGTGTCTCTGCAAAAACAAACCAACCAATCCTGCCACTAGTGTAACACGAGTGGGGTTATACACAGACCAGGAATAACATTATGACATTATAACATTATGTGTATAACATAATGTATAAGACTAATTATCTCTTTATCATTGCACCTGTTAGTGGGTGGAAATATTGGGCAGCAAGTAAAAATTTTGTTCTCAAAGGAAAGAAAAAATGGGCAAGTGTAAGGATTTGAGTGGGTTTGACTAGGGCCAAATTGTGACCGCTAAACGACTGAGTCAGAGCATCTCCAAAACTGCAGCTCTCGTGGGGTGTTCCCGGTCTGGAGTAGTCAAATGTGGTCAAAGGAAGAAACAGTGGTGACCCGAAGACAGGGCCGGTCATTTATACAGTTTTTACTCCATGTGCGTACGTGGGTTCTTGGCTTTGTTATGGCGATGTTTTTTTTTTTTTTTACCATTGCAATAAGAAAACCAATAAGGAGCTCAAGAGATCACAACACTCAGTTTATTACAGTGTAAGGTGCAAAATGCTTGCAGACCGTTCTTTCCTGCAATCCCAAATCACAAGGCACTGTACTCACAATATTCTCTCCAGATCTTAAAGTTGTAGAACATTATTTATAATCAAATTTTACACTTCTTAAAAATATGCAGTATAAACATATACATCTGCTCAGTAGTACAGCCACTGTAACTAATCAGTAGTGTAAATATATACTGAATATATAAATACATAATTTACACCAACTACACTTGGTTGTTAACAAATCAAACCAAAAATTAAATCAAATTTTATTCATCACATACACATACTGTACATACAGGGTACGACATGCAGTGAAATGCATTATACGGGGTCCGGCATGAGGGGAATAGGGTGGGGAGAAAGGAAAAAAACAGATAAATAAAGTATAAAGTATAAAAACTATATAAAATAAAATATAAGAATATAAGATATAAAGGATATATAAAGATATGTCAAGTCAAGTCAAGTCAAGTTTATTTGTATATTTGTATTTGTATTTTCACAACAGACAATGTCTCAAAGCAGCTTTACAGAAAACAACAGTGAAGGTGAATGGTGTGCGTTTGTCCCTGATGAGCAAGCCGTGGCGACAGTGGCAAGGAAAAACTCCCTTAGATGATATGAGGAAGAAACCTTGAGAGGAACCAGACTCAAAGGGGAACCCATCCTCATATGGGTGACATCAAGAGTTTGATCATATGTATGTGAACAAAGAGAAAAATTTATATACAAAAAAATTCTTATGGCAGTAGACAGTGAAACGGTAAACAAATGTGTAACATAGTGTAAACAATAGACAATTTTAGTGGTGGGTTGTCCATAAAGTGTCCGTATGCAGTATGGTGTGGTGTAAGGGTCCGTAAGTGTCCGTGGGCGGTATGGTGTGGTGTGGTGTAAAGTGTTTATAAAGTGTCCGTATGCAGTATGGTGTGGTGTAAGGGTCCGTAAATGTCCATGTGCGGTATGGTGTGGTGTGGTGTAAAGTGTCCATAAAGTGTCCGTGTGCGGTATGGTGTGGTGTAAGTGTCCGTAAATGTCCATGTGCGGTATGGTGTGGTGTAAAGTGTCCATAAAGTGTCCGTGTGCGGTATGGTGTGGTGTAAAGTGTCCATAAAGTGTCCGTGTGTGGTATGGTGTGGTATAAAATAAATAAATATAAAGTGCACTTTGCTGTGCAAGTCCAGAGTTTAAAGTGTCGTGGTGCGAAAGGTGAGATCTGTACAGAGAAGAAGTGTGATGATGGAGAGAGTGGACCAGCTTTTAGATCCTGGGTGTTTCCTGGTTTAAACACCGAATGGCCTCCTCATTCTCTCTGTGTTCGCTTTCAGGGAGCGGAAGCATTTCCCTGAACGCAACAAAGAAAATAATCCATTGTTGAGATGGCTGAGGTCCTTCACAATCTTCCTGGCTCTGGTCCTGCACCGCGTGCTGTAGATGTCCTGCAGGTCAGGGAGCTCGGTGTGGATGGTACGTTCAGCTGAACGTCTCTCACTCTCTCAAGGGTCTTTTCTCTATCCTCTTTATCCTCTTTCACTATGAACACTTTAGAATTATTTAGATTCCCAACAGGTGCGTGCTTCTCTTTGCTAGTTTCTCCGCCCTTCATTCACAAACCGGCGCTTGGCCACGCCCCCGATACTAAATATGTGCTTTACTGATGCCCTGAAATCAAGTACCAAAATCTGCCATTATGCACACATCTGGCAATTAAAACCGTCTTACGGAAGTTACGTTTGGTGTCCTGATGATTACGTAATTGAAAGCACCAAATTAATTTTTAAACATTTACAATAAAATTTGGTATTCATGCTTTATGTTAACCCAGCCATTAAGGCTGCACAAGCCAGTGCACTTTTAGTGCCATTCCCAAGCCCGGGTAAATGGGAAGGGTTGCGTTAGGAAGGGCATCCAGCATAAAACATGCGCTAAATTAAATATGCGGATCAAGAAAATGAAATTCATACCGGATTGGTCGAGGCCCGGGTTCTGCCAACAGGGTACTGGTGGAAATTGGGCTACTGTTGTTTGAAAGAGGAGAAGGAGAGGAGGAAGACATCTACAGAGAGGAGGTTCGGGTTGGCACTTTATATGTTGGTACTATGACTAGTAAAGGGAGAGAGGTAGCTGATATGATGGAAAGGAGAACGGTAGATATGTTGTGTGTTCAGGAGACCAAGTGGAAAGGGAGAAAGGCCAGGAACATTGGAGGTGTTTAAACTGTTCTATTATGGTGTGGTTGGAAAGAGA
Source organism: Silurus aristotelis (assembly GCF_946808225.1). Taxonomy (NCBI): domain Eukaryota; kingdom Metazoa; phylum Chordata; class Actinopteri; order Siluriformes; family Siluridae; genus Silurus; species Silurus aristotelis. The sequence goes on from NC_139590.1 coordinate 9,168,022, forward strand.
AATGGTGTAGGGGTGATTCTGAAGGAAGAGTACAGTAAGTGTGTAGTGAAGGTGAAGAGAGTTTCTGATAGGGCGATGATTGTGAAGCTGGAAGTTGAAAATGTGATGATAATATTTAAAAAATTCCCTCATAGAATATACAGATTTCTCTCATAGAATTTGCAGATTTCATCACAAATTTAGCTACTTCTTTAGACAAAGCATTAACTATTGGTGACTTTAATATTAATTTTGATAATCAGGAAGACTCCTTGAGAGCAGCAGTTGTGTCCATTCTAGATTCAGTTGGAATTAATCCGAATGTTATAGGACCCACTCATAGTGGTGGACACACACTTGATTTGTTGTTAACATTTGGATTAAAAATTCAAAACTAAGTCATAATTCCACAGTCTGAAGCTATTTCAGACCATTATCTCATCTATTTTAAAATCTGCCTCATACATTGCATTAGTACCTCAACACGTTATCGTGTTAAGCGTACTTTCACGTCAGCTTCGTCAGCGTGTTTTATCAATAATCTTCCAGAAATTATGATATTAAATAGATCTCCGTCTCACCCCGCAGAGCTTGACTGGGCCACTGAATACCTAGAATCAACGTTACGTTATACTCTAGATGATGTAGCTCCCCTTAAGACCAAAATTATCAGGGAGAAAAAATTAGCACAGTGGTATAATGATCATACGCGCATCTTAAAACAGACCACTCAAAAATTAGAACGGAAATGGCGTCAAACAAAATTAACAGTATTTCAAATAGCATGAAAAGAGAGCCTTCTAAATTATAGAAAATCTCTTAGTACTGCTAGATCATCATATTTCTCCACCCTCATAGAAAATAACAAGCATAATCCTAGATTTATATTCAGCACGGTAGCAAAATTTACAGGAAATAAAAGCACTGCACTAACATGCACACCATCATTAGGTAGTAATGATTTCATGAACTTTTTTATTAATAAAATTGAAAACATCAGGCAAGAAACCCAGACGGTTAATATCAATCCAAATTATTTTACAAGTAACCCTGTAATTATAACAGACAATCAATTACAAAGCTTTACTCCTATTCATGGGAATGACGTAATTTCATTTATTTACTTATCAAAATCATCAACCTGCATTCTCGATCCCTTGCCTACAAGTTTCCTCAAACAGATAATTCCAGAAGTAATTGAACATGTTTTAAAAATAATCAACTCTTCCATTAGCACTGGTTTTGTACCTAAATCTTTCAAACTGGCAGTTATCAAACCCCTAATTAAGCACATGTTTCTTTATGTGTTGCAATATAAGAACATTTATTGTCTTAAAATACCAGTAACTTTTCTTGTAATATGTTTCTATATTTTGTACCAATTTCATAATGAACAGGTGCCTCTCAGTTATCATCATGCTTAGGTACATCTGATGACACACAGTCAACCTGAATTTCACAATGTGTGACCCTGTTGAAGAAGAAGCCACTGCAGAAGGAAGCCAGCCTAAAAGGCCATGCCACATAAACTACGAGGCAAAAGTGGTAAGTGGTGGAAATTGTCCAAGTTGCTTAAATTGTTAAGTCCAATCTGAATGTTGTTTCACCATGGGAAGTGTTCTTTAGATAACAATTTTTTCCCATCATTATTACATGTGGTTTTACAATAACAAAAAGCACATTTCCACCTATAGTTGATTGAAAAAAATCCTAAAATCAAAACCTGGTGGTGAACAAATTATGCAAGAGTATGGAAAAACCAAATCCCTGACAGATGCCACCAGAAGACAGATGATTAACATACTTGCTGCTGAGATGACAGAAACACATGGGTAAGCATTAAGCATATAGCTGGGCTGTAAATAAACATTGTTATTATTTTACAAATATTTATTATGTAAATTGTGTTGCGCAATGTCATTTGCGTATGATGTTAACTTTGAATTCATATGCTAGGACATCCCCCCCCCAAAAGTGTCAGAGTAATGTATGCACAGGGGATAGTAGTTTTGTTTTCCTATCTAGAAGACCCATACTCACAACATGCATATGTAAGAACATGGGTTATTGCAACATTATGCACATATTTACTCTTTGAAATGTTAATAGTACTCCTTTAAAATGTATTTATAATCACTTAGGAACATTTCTACGATCCAGAGAGTGGTTCAGGATTCCTTGCATGGCGATTGAAGACCATACAAAGAAAAACAGCAGAGGAAAGCCATCTGATGAGGATGTTGAAGCAGCTATTGCTGTTATGAGACACCCTGCTGATGAGAAGACTGTCAGTGACAGAATGAAAATGACCTTCATATATCGGCAAGCAATGGTCAACGATGAAGCCAAATCATCTGATGTCTTCTTGGTCTTCCCACGATTTCTGGACACACCAGGACTGGTATGACCTTAATTCACAGCATCACCAAAATATTCAATGTATTCATTATGTATCACTTACCACTTCTGTGTGTTATATTGCAGATAGAACAAGATTTCAGATTTCTGTTTGGTGAGGCCACGGCAAACAAATTCTTGGAGAAGTGGCCAAACACTTTTAAAAGGAAAAGGAATAAAAGAAAGCCATTGACTTGTACCCACCACAGAACTCTTGGATTTGATTTGAAAACAGCCGATCGTTTCTCTATATAATACCCTTATTTCTTTGTGGGTCTTTGAAGCTACATTGAGACAGACATTTGACCCTTCATTTAAACCCTCAAACCGTTGGTCACCATGAAAGTTCATTATATGGAGAAAAATCCTGGAATGTTTTCCTCAAAAACCTCAATTTATTTTCAACTGAAGAAAGAAAGACATGAATCTTGGATGACATGGGGGTGAGTAAATTATCAGCAAAAAATTTTTTCAAAGTGAACAAATTCTTTAAAAGTTGTTTAAAATATATCTTCCATCACCTCAATCTTGTGCACAGTTGGAGGTGATCTGATCTATTGTCAGAAGTTAGTCACCAAAACAATTCTGTTGAATGTGTTTTGTTGTAGGTTGGAACCAGTGTGCAGCAGCATCTAGACAACATCACCCAAAGCAGTCAGCCCTACCTTCTCGCCCAGGGATCCACACAGAGCACCATTCACTCCTACTTCATTGTGGTTGACAAGCATGCACTTCCATGCAAGGCAACAGGTTCAGTTGGAGCTTTTGACGAACTCTTTAAAGCCCATTATGTCTTTGATACGTCATACAGTTCTTCTCTGAGCAGCTTTTTCACTTTTGTCCAAACAACCATCTATAACATCGACATGGGTAAAACAAAGGAGACTCCTAGAGTTGCAGAGTTGCGGGCAAGAATGGTGCATTAGTTAAGATAAAGCTATGAAGTGTTTTCTTTGCAAAAGTGACCATGGAAGTCCAAACAATCTTGTTAAGCACTTTAAGGTAATTCATGGGCTATGTACAGGCAGGTCTCTTTTTCTGAAGTGTGGACAAGAAGGATGCTCACGTTCTTTTGGTAGTTTTTTTGGTTTAAGAAAGCATCTTAATAAGTGGAAGCAGTTTAGTTGATTCTGTAGATTGTTCGAGACATTAAAGTGTTAGAGAGTGATGGTATTGAGATTCCATTATACACTGGTTATGTTCGTGGCACTGTAGTAAAGGTTACTGGGGATAATTTGGATTTGCATAGTTTGTTTGGTCTGGTGGAGTCTTTCAGTGCAAGGTACTGTTGCAGGTTCTGTTTAGCGGAAAAGGAGGATTTCAGACAGAATTCTCTGAAGATACTTCCAAAGTAGTTTTGTGCACCAAAGATATTCACACTGCTCACTGTCAAGAAATGGCTTGTAATCCATTCCTTCCATAGGTTTTTGGTGTGAAAACTTCATGCATAATAAATTAATTGGAGTATTGTTTCGGTCAGAGACCAGGTAATGTGTTTGCAATGTAAATTCAATGACATTGAAATGCCTTATTTTTTTAGTTCTGTGATCTAGTGTTATTGTGCTTGTTTTTATTTGGATAGTACTTGATGGTTCTATAACTCAGTAACACTGCATCTTATGATTTATATATTTTTTAAAAACACTAGAGAAATGAAAAGTAAATATTACACTTAAAGTGTCATTTAAAAAAAAAAAAGTAAAATTGTAGATAAATTAACTCTATACTGTGTAATTATATTACTCTTAACAGTGTGATTACCCTACAGTGTTAAATACTTTTACACGTTTCATTGTTATTTTTTACACAATAATGAGTAGAATTAACTCTAAAAACTTGACACTCACCAAATAAATTTTACACTGATTTCGAGTGGGACCAAATGTTATTTGAAACAGAGTCAATTTCAAATCTTTAGGAGTTAAATGAACACTTCTGTTTTTACTGGGCAGATGAGAGAGATCAGCTTAACAATGTTGAGGAGTGTGTAAAGTACATTAGACAGTGGATGCTTGATAACTTTATTCTGCTCAACTCAGATAAGACGGAAGTACATCTACTAGGACCACATGCAGCTAGAAGCAAACTTTTCGACTATGTAGCATCTCTGGATGGTGTTTCTGTTTCAGAGTGCACGGCTGTCAAAGACCGTGTTATCATTGACCCTAGTCTTTTCTTTGAGGCTCACGTGAATAATATCACCAGGATTGCCTTTTTTTACCTTACACATTTTGCTAAAATTAGAAATATGATGTCTTTACAGGATGCAAAAAAACTAGTTCATGCTTTTGTTAATTCTAGATTAGACTACTGTAACGCCTTACTGTCTGGGTGTGCAAATAAGTGCATAAATACGCTTCAGTTAGTTTAGAATGCAGCAGCAAGAGTCCTCACTAGATCTAGGAAATATGACCACATCACTCCTGTTTTTATCAGTCTACACTGGCTCCCAATCAAATCTCGCATTGATTATAAAATACTACTACTGACGTATAAAGCACTTAACGGTCTCGCACCGCAGTATCTGAGTGAACTTCTTTACCAGTAGAATCTTCCACGCCTACTTAGATCAAAAGGTGCAGGCTATCTGTTGGTCCCTCAAATACCAAAGACTACAGCAGGGGGCAGATCTTTCTCTTATAAAGCCCCACAGTTATGGAACAGCCTTTCAATCAGTTTTCGGGACTTAGACACAGTCTCAGTTTTCAAGTCGAGGTTGAAAACACATTTATTTAGTCAAGGCTTTGATCAGTAGATTTTTACTTAGGTAAAGGTGCAGATCTGGAGGGAACATGGATATAGAGTGTTTGGTGAACTGGGATATTTGTATGCTGTCCTCCCCCCACATTTACACGTTCACTCAGGTTCATTGACGGTGGTGTGGTGGGTCGTCTCTTATCCCAGAGATCCCTCATGTCTGTGTTACCTCCTGGTTCTCCCTTGTAGTTGTGCTGCCATAGCGAGTCTTGCCAAAGTCCAAACTGCACAGTGATATTAACTTTCATACAACAATAAGGACACTTAATAATCCATATCCTTCTCTTCCTCGCACCCCTTTTCTCTCTCTCTCTCTCTCTCTCTCTCTCTCTCTCTCTCTGTCTCTCTCTCTGTCTCTCTCTCTTTCTCTCTCGGTTGAGTTAAACATGCTCCTGAGGCTTCAGTGACCACTGTTCCTGCCCCTCTCCGCTCCATGGATCTTCCCACTTCGTCCAGGCCTGCCTTATGGATAGTGTTCTCCTCGACTGGAGGCCTCTCTGTGCAGCTTCGGACAGTTTTTCATCAACACCTTGGGTGGTTCCATGAAATTCCGGAGTAAGAACGGGTGCTTTGAGGATGTTTTGGACTGTAGTTAATGTCAACAATCTCCTACACTGACTTAGGTCTACTTTTCGCTTCTGATCATCATCACTTTACCCCGCAACATCATATATCTGCTACAAATGGACATTCGGTGCAACCCAGATGAGGATGGGTTCCCTCTTGAGTCTGGTTCCTCTCAAGGTTTCTTCCTTATGCCATTTCGGGGAGTTTTTTTTTGCCACAGTCACCACCGGCTTGCTCATCAGGGACAAACTTACTTATAAGGACATTCACTTTTAATCACCACATTATCTGTGTAAAGCTGCTTTGAGACAATGTTCATTGTTAAAAGCGCTATACAAATAAAAATGAATTGAGTTGAATTGAATGATGAATGTCATTAGTGCTTATGCTCCACAAGTCCGCTGTCAGATGGAGGAGAAGGAAAAATTCTGGAGTGAGTTAGATGAAGTGGTAGAAGGTGTACCTAGGAATGAAAGATTGGTGATTGGGGCGGATTTCAATGGGCATGTAGGTGAGGGGAACAGAGGTGATGAGGAGGTGATGGGTAGGTATGGCTTTAAGGAGAGGAATGTGGAAAGATGGTGGTAGATTATGATAAAATGATGGAAATGACAGTGGTGAACACTCATTTTAAGAAGAAGGAGGATAATAGAGTGACGTATGAGAGTCGAAGAAGGTGCACACAGGTGGACTATGTTCTGTGTAAGAGATGCAACCTGAAGAAGATTGGAGACTGTAAGGTGTTGGCAGGAGACACTTCTGCCAAAACCGCCTGTAAGACTTTTGCTTGATCCTGACCAAAAGGTCAGCCCTCCCCAAGAACACAGCATGGATGCCCGAGAGTGCAGTGTGTGGGCCCTGTAGGTGCCCGAGGCAACAAGAACATCAAAAGAGAACTCTTTACAACACAACAAGTTTCCTCCAGGACTCACGGCAGGGGACCAAGACCCCACAACACCCCTCTCAAGAACCAGAACTTTATCTGGAATACAGTAGACTCCCCGGAGAGCTACCCTTGGTCTTCCAACCCCACATCTCCATACAAATAGTAGATCTGCAGACAAATGTCTGACCCCTCTACCCCTCCTTTCCTTGTTACATTCTCAACACAGGACATTCTAAAGCACACCACATGATTATGTGTAAGAAAGGTCATATCACATGTAAATAACGACGGAAAATGTTCTTGTTTCATTTCATTACAAAGGTTTTATCGCGACTGGTACACAGGTCCCATTCCCACAGCAATAAAACAAATAATAAAAAAAGGTTTAATAGAGTTAAGAAAACATACCTCTATGCAAGGGGCGTGTGCCCCACTACAAATGTATACAGGCGAGGTGCCTCCCACAGGTCTGTAAGAACCAATCAATACAAACTCCCATTGATAAATAATGTTTACATAATGTTTACCCTATCTGGGTATTTAAGGAGAACTGACCAACATTTCAGGGAATCTGTAAACAGATCTCCCGCACAATTACTGTGTGTCGTCTTTTACCAGGTATGAAAGGTTTTATATTTCCTGTTTAAATGTAAATACTATTGGTTTGTATTGTATTGTGTTATATTTAATTAAACTATGAATTGGCTTTGAATTGTGATTTTCTTACCTGGTTAATAAATTATTATGTTTGATTTTATTCTGTGTTGCTCGATAAATGTTGACACTGGAAGTAATAACTTTGCATCCGTAGTTACCGTAAGGACTAAAATCAGGCTAGGATCGGCCTAAATCCCAGTTAGATAGTGAATAATACATCAGCTGAGGATTTGAGAGATACGACTAGCACTTAGCGTTAGTTTAAATGTATTTAGAAGCGTGAAGGCTAACAATATGTATTTCCGTTTAGAGTAACATTTCTGATCACTCTAAATAGGGTCACCCTCAACCTCTGATTATTTCAATATTATTCTATTCATTACCTTTGGTTAGAAATAATTATTGTAATAATTGTCACCTCTAAGGGGACTAAATAAAGTATGTTTAAAGTTGAGCACGCAGAGAGCGGCCGCTTAAGCGTATAGTCCAACCTCTGGCAGCAACCAATGCTGATTCGCTTATGACCGTTGACCAGTATATTAATTATAAGGCCCATACTAGGATCATGTGCGACTATGAGAACCGAATGAACGAGTGTAACACCAGAGCTTGATCAGAATAACTAAACAAACATCCATCCAAATGATACTATTACTAAAATAACAACCTATGCAAATATTAATTATGTTTTATTTAATTGTCAGATAAGAGGTTAATAACCAAAATGAAGAAATGCATAAATCCATATCTTATTATCTAATGTGAAAGGAAAGAGTAGAACGCGCAAGAATCCTTCGCCATGCCTCTGGAGACCGCCACTGGACCAGTGGGTGGTTTCCCACCTTACACGCCTTCTACAAGGAAAAGCTTGAGGCCTCTGCAAAGATCCTCGTAAGCTTCACAACATCTTCTCTTCACTACTCAACCCCCCTGCTGCACCTGCCCCATCCTCCCTGACTGCTAATGATTTTGCCTCCTTCTATGATGAGAAGATTAAGAAAATCTGCCAGAACTTCAATTTTTTCCCAACAATGACTACACAGCACAGCCGACAATCCACTACGTCTCGGTCAAGCTTCTCAACCTTAACAGAAGATGAGATACTGCAAGTCATCCAAACTTGATATCCCGCCACCTGTCCTCTGGATCCAATCCCTTCAACTATGCTTCAGACCATCACACAAGATCTCCTGCCCTTCATCTCCACAATCATCAATGGGTCATTAACATCTGGCTATGTACCAACTACCTTCAAGCAAGCAAGGGTCATTCCCATCTTGAAGAAACCTGCTCTGGATCCATCAGACATCAACAACTGCAGACCGGTATCACTTCTCTCCCTTCTTTCTACATCTCTGGAACACACTGTTTTTAACCAACTGTCTGTCTATCTCTTACAGAACAACCTCCATGATTCTAACCAGTCTGGATTCAAAGCAGCACATTCCACAGAGACAACTATTTTGGCTGTTTCTGAGAAACTGCATGCTGCTCGGTCAGCCAAGCTGTAATCTGTTCTTATCTTCCTGGACCTTTCAGCACCATTTGACACAGTCAACCACAAGACACTTTTGTCAACCCTCATGAGCCTCGGTATCTGCGTAACAGAATGTTGGGAATGGTTTGCTTCCTACCTGGAAGGTCGCTCATACCAGGTAACATGGAGGGGATCCACATCTAACCCGTGCAGACTCACCACTGGTGTCCCACAAGGCTCGGTACTTGGCCCCCTCCTTTTCTCCCTCTATAACCACTCCATTGGTGAAGTCATATCCTCACATGGGTTTTCTTATCACTGCTATGCAGATGACACTCAACTCATCTTTTCTTTCCCTCCCTTAGATACCACAGCTCCCGCTCAGATCTCAGCATGCTTGACAGACATATCTTCATGGATGAGTGCTCACCAACTAAAACTCAACCCCAGCAAAACAGAACTGCTGGTTATCCCAGGTGATTCATCTCCAGGTCAAGATCTCCGAATAACACTTTATGACTCTCTGCTCTCCCCTTCAGCCACTGCTCGAAACCTTGGGGTAACTATGGACAATAAACTGTCCTTCTTTTCCACATGTTGCTAATGTTGCTCGTTCTTGTCCATTTCTTCTCTATAACATCCAAAGGATTCGACCATTTCTGTCCACACAGGCTGCCCAGGTGCTTGTTTAGTTTCTTGTCATTTCAAGACTTGACTACTGCAACTCTCTGCTGGCAGGTCTTCCCTTGAACGCTATTTGTCCACTGCAAATGATCCAAAATGCAGCTGCACGACTTGTGTTCAATCTGCCCAAGTTCTCCCACACCACCCCACTGCTGCGCTCCCTTCACTGGCTTCCAGTAGCTGCACGTATCAGATTCAAAACACTGATGCTTGCATACAAGGCCAAAAATGGACCAGCACCATCTTACCTCAGTGACCTCATCACATCTCGCACTGCACCACGCTGTCTGAGATTCTCCAGCACTGCTCGACTGGTACCACCTTCTCTCAGAATGAGAGGTAAGTACACTTCAAGGCTCATCTCTGTTCTGGCACCGAGGTGGTGGAATGGACTTTCCCTAGATGTCCGTACAGCAGAGTCCTTCTTCAATCTTCAAGCGACGACTGAAGACCTACCTCTTCCTGAAATACTTAAATTAGCACTTTCCAAGTTTGTAAAATTCAAGGGTTATATCGATATTAAGTTTGCAATCTTGTGTACCAGTGTAGATTTATTCATTACTAGAGATTTAAAGCACTTTTGTACGTCGCTCTGGGCAAGGAAGTCTGCTAAATGCCGCAAATGTAAATGTAAATGTAATGGGAGAAGCCGAAAGAAGAAGAAGAAGAAGAAGAAGAGGAAGAAGAAGAAGAAGATTCATGCTCTATTTTAGGTATGCACTCAAAAAAATGAAATGTTGCTGCTGTTGGTCCAAATAATCTAAATATGTATAAATTAAATTATGCACTTGAGTTTGTGTATTAAAATTAGAGTCGTGTTAAAAAAAAAAAAAAAAAAGCATTATTTCAGTTTTACACAACTAATTTAAGTAAAACGAATGAAATAGAGTTGTCTTGCTTCTGCAGTACTGCGCTTTCGTCAGCAGGCGGAGTATTATCTGCACATGCGCAGATTTTGATCGGTGCCATTTAAATTAATTTAAGTTCACAGTGCAAAAACAGAGAACAAGCAAAGATTTTTCCTTGTGGACACACAGCCAGGTGATGTATATATATATTAAGGATGTGATTAGGTTAGGTTGGTTATTCGCGCATAATCTCATGTTTTGTATGGTATTTTCATGATGTTATCGTATTCCTTGTGTGGTTTTCACATTGATGTTACGTTCTTGTTTTTCGCTTTAGTGTAATTTATGTTTGTTGAAATATGATTATTTAACATATAACAATAAACATATTTGATATTATTTTAGCATGCTTTTGCATACAAGATTGCAGAAGCTAAAAAATAATCACTGGTGTATAAACAATCAATATTTTATTGTATTCTTATTATTAGGGTAATAGTAATCTCTTCTATGCTGTTTGTATAGTATCTTAAATATGTAATATCTTATATATGTAGTACCTGAATGCCTTAATTCAGATTATTTCTCTTCTGATGAAATTCATGTAGGAGCTGAAGATAATTCTCTGCTCCTATACTGAACTGTCTGGCCAGATGTTTTCCTTTAAGCCAAATGTATGAAAGGCCTATAGTGTTTATCTTAAGAGCCATGGCTGGGAAGATGAGAACGGGCAAACTATGCATGTCCTCTTGGGAGACGACCTCTGACCGGTTCACTAGATGATTAAGATGAATGGTCTGGGAAAGTGAGCTCTGGTACATCTGGGATACATTTAGTCTGGACAAAGACAGGCGTCGCTTTGTGTTAAACATTATTGCGAAATGAGCTCATATACATCTGTTATACATTAAGAGGCGGACCCAGAGAACGGGCAAACTATTTAACGTGTGTGTAGCCATGGATCGGGAGTCGTCGATTCATCCATACAGCGGCTCCGAGCTGAAGATGCTGAATTTCTGTGTTAAATAATAAACTTTATTTACAAAGAAATAGCAGTGTCAGCGAAGATTCATTCCAAGAAACAGCTACACTCCATCAAGACAAGAAATATACATCATTTGTCTTTGTCTGGCAGGAGGACGGCAGCGATCGGATATTAGTAGATTAGTAAATCAGGCCATTCCTAAACAGACACAGATGCTCACACCTACATATCTGTTAGAGGTAATATTTCTAGAACACATAATATATATATATATATATATATATATATATATATATATATATATATATATATATACACACACACATCACACACACACACACACACACACACACACACACAGTAAAGTGAGTACACTTAAAAAAAAAAATCATCAAGGCAAATTATTTATTATTATGCTTCGCTTAGTCTATTTAACTACATACAGAGCATGTGTTTTTTTCCCGCAAACCACTATTTCTGATGCACCACCCTCTATAATCTGGAGCGCACTGAACACATGTTGCAGAATGAAAAACAATGGAGGGTCGGGGAGGAAACAGCAAGTGATTTTATTTAACCAATCGGGCAGGGTCACCCCCTCTGTAGTACCAGAAAGCTTTACACATTAAAAATGAAATGCGCTACAATCAATAGAATCACATTATATCAAACTAAGCCTCTGATCCCCTCTGCTTCAGGTCTCCGCTAAGGGCATCGCTCCGCTCCAGGTCCCGCCATGGGCGTCACCCCCTTCCGGGTCTCCGCCGAGGACTCCGCCCAGCCTCGGGTCGTCGCCAGGGCCGTCTCTCAGTGCCGGGCCTCTGTGGTGGGCGTCTCTCCACTTCCTGTCTCCGCTGGGTGCATCGTCCCACCTCAGGTCCTTACTAGGGGCATCATTCCGCTCCTGGTTTCCATGAGGGCCGTCTCTTCGCCTCCGGTTGGCGCCGAGGACTTCGCCCCGCTCCTGGTCTCCAAGTGGGGCTGTGCTCTGTTCCGGGACCCCGCTGGGGTCCTTGTCCCGTTCCGGCTCTCCGCAGGGGTGGTCTCTTTGCCTCGGGCCCTTCCTGGCTGTTCCTGGCTCCGTGGCAGTTCCGGGCGGGTCCCCTTCGGCCCTGGGAGGTTGGTGGGGCCCTCCTCCGAGTGCCCTGGCCCGCCGGGCGGTTGGTGGGTTGGGGCGTCCGGTGCCACCCCTTGGGGGGGGGGGTAGTCAGGGATCTGCCTGCCACGCTCCCTTCAGTGGCCTCCGCATGCTCCTTAGCTCTCAGCGTCAAGCATGCACACCTGGAGCTGGTTATTCACTCACTCCCAGCTCCAATATAAACTGCTCATTCACCCACACTCCGCCGTCGGTTATTGCATGCTCATGCCCGTTCATGTGTGTTCCTGTGCGTTTGTGTTGTTATGGTTTCGCGTAAGCTTATTCCTGCTACGTACCGTTCATCGGGGAGAAGCGGGGCGGAGCGGGGCGAAGTCCTCGGTGCCAACCGGAGGCGGAGAGACGCCTTCAGGGAGACTGTGGGGGCGAGCTGTCGCCTTCGGTGGTGCCCGGGGGCAACGGGTCGATGTCCCTTTCGCAGTCTCGGAGGTGAGTTGTGTGCTCCGGGATCCCATTGGACGAAGAGGTGTTCTCGGGGATGCATTGGCGTGGAACCGGGCTCTCCTTGGGGCGCTGGCGCAGAACCGAGCTCTTCTTGAGACCCTGGAACGGAGCTGAACTTTCCCGGGGGTCCTGGGACGGAACCATGCTCTCCTCAGGAATCGGGAGCGAAGAGGAGCTCTCGTCAGGGACTGGGAGCGGAGCCGAGCTCTTGTCAGGGACCTGAAGCGAAGAGGAGCTCTCCTCCGGGACCGGGAGCGAAGCCGAGCTCTCATCAGGGACCTGGAGCGAAGCCGAGCTCTCATCAGGGACCTGGAGCGAAGAGGAGCTCTCCTGGAAGCCTAGGAGCGGAGAGAAGCTCGACTGGGGACCCTGGAGCGGAGAGGAGCTCGCCGGAAGGTGTTGGGATGAAGCCGAGTTCCTTTCAGGACTCTGGAGCGGAACCGAGCTCTCGGGGACTCTCTGGAGCGGAACCGAGCTCTCGGGGACTCTCTGGAGCGGAACCGAGCTCTCGGGGACTCTCTGGAGCGGAACCGAGCTCTCGGGGACTCTCTGGAGCGGAACCGAGCTCTCGGGGACTCTCTGGAGCGGAACCGAGCTCTCGGGGACTCTCTGGAGCGGAACCGAGCTCTCGGGGACTCTCTGGAGCGGAACCGAGCTCTCGGGGACTCTCTGGAGCGGAACCGAGCTCTCGGGGACTCTCTGGAGCGGAACCGAGCTCTCGGGGACTCTCTGGAGCGGAACCGAGCTCTCGGGGACTCTCTGGAGCGGAACCGAGCTCTTCCCCCCATTCAGCTCTGTCGCCGGAGAAGCGAGCCGGGAAATCCATGATGTCAACACGGGGGCGTGGTGCTGCCGAGCACGAGCCACGCGAAACCGCAGCGGATTTCCGGGTTTTCCCGGGGGCGGAGCTTAGTGGTCGCTTCATCGCGGCAGTAAGAATCCTGCCTCTGAAATTCGGATCGCGCCGGGACCACTGTGGTAATCCGATCATGTCCTTTCCTTTTTTTTTTTTTTTTTTTTTTTTTTTTTTGAGTAAATAACCAGCTCCAGGTGTGCATGCTTGACGCTGAGAGCTAACTGAAGGGGGCGTAGCAGGCAGATCCCTGACACCCACTAATTATTCCAAACATTAATCACAACAAAGGCTGAAATTCACCATTTAACTTTTTGCATGGTATTGTGTAATTTTAACATCATTTACTCAAATCAGTTAACAGTTTGGGCAAATGGTGGATTAGAAGGTGCTTACAACCTTGTGATTTTTTGTCTTTTTTTTTTTTTTTTGACTGTTTGTATTATGCTCATGTAACTTGCATGTATACAAATAATGGATTGCCCTGGTTGATACAGTAGCATGCTCTACTTCAGGAGTGGCCAACCCGCATGCGGCTCTTTGCCTGGTTTCATGCGGCTCTTACGTTCATATCAAAGTTTGTGGGTTTTTTTGTTAGCTTCGCTTTAATTCAATAGGGTATTTTTAAAACTTAAATGATCTTGCCCCCTACTGGGAAACTTTGCGGTATTTTCATCTCACACACATGCACATTTTACGAAAATACCCTATTGAACTCAAGCAAAGCGAACACGCACATAAAAAAAAACACAAACACAAACTTTGATATGCAAAATGTTTACTTGAATTTTAAGCAAACAGTTTGTGTCATGTTTGCTCTCAAAATGGCAGGGAAAAATGCAAAGCAAAATGAAAATATAAAGATGAACACAGGACGTTTAGTGGGAGAGTTTATATTTATTATGTTGAACGTAATGGCAAGTCATTCTGCCTTATGTCTCAGCACCACTTCAGCTCACTCCATGCTAACATCGACCAGGAATTTCCAAAAGGGACTGAACTTCACAAGCACAAGTTGGTCACTTTGAAAAGTCAGGAAGAGAAGCATATACAGTTTTCCCAAAAAAATTTAGCTTTAAATTTGGCTTGGAAAATTTAATTTGGCTTGGAACATTGCATGGGCTAAAAAGCCATACAATGAAGGGGAGTTTGTCAAATAATGCCTCAGTGAAGTTGTTGAAATCTTGTCTTCTGAAAACGACAAACTAAAACGCATTGTATCAGATGTCTGTCACAGGCCGTGGTGGCCTTCCCTCCCCTTCACAACGTACCACCTCGAGGAGTTACCCAGAGACACCAACAGACCAGATAAGGTAATTAATATCAAAAACTTGTATTTTATTTAGTTAAAATAAGTCCAATCTCAAACTAAAATCCACCGACTGATCCTCCGCTCTCTTTTACCGGGGGGCGTGGGAAGTTCGCACAACGATCCCTCTTCAGACGGACAGAAGCAAACGATGGAGCAGACACTGGTAAGGGTTCAAACAACAGTTCCTCTTCGGCCGGAAGTAAGTAATGGAACAAGCACCGATGAGGATTCGCACAGCAACTCCTCTTCGACCAAAGATGAGTAATGGAGCAGACACAAGTGAGGATCCGCACAGCGACAACCGTGGTGAGTACAGGATTTGACAATCAACAACTAGATTTTCTTACCACAGGGCAGTGATGGCAGCATGCAATCGCAGAGGGCAATCTCTCTATGTTCACAGAACCACAGTGATGAGTACGGGTTTCAACGGTCAACAACTGGGTCTTCTTTCCACAGGGCAGTAGTAGCAACATTCAATGGCGAAGGACAGTTTCTCTAGGTTCACAGAACAGTGGTGAGTACAGGATTTGACAATCAATAACTAGATCTTACCACGGAGCAGTGGTGGCAGCATTCAATGGCAGAGGGCAGTTTCTCTATGTTCACAGAACCACAGTGGTGAGTACAGGTTTCAACGGTCAACAACTGGGTCTTCTTTCCACAGGGCAGTAGTAGCAACATTCAATGGCGAAGGACAATTTCTCTAGGTTCACAGAACAACAGTGGTGAGTACAGGATTTAACAATCAATACCTAGATCTTCTTACCACAGAACAGTGATGGCAGCATTCAATGGCGAAGGACAGTTCCTCTAGGTTCACAGAACAACAGTGGTGAGTACAGGATTCAACAGTCAACAACTGGGTCTTCTTACCACAGAACAGCGATGCATAGATCTCTCATAAATCCTCTTCAACTCAGACAGAATGGAGCTGCATTCCTGTACAGCATATGCTCAGCACACAGCAGTTAATTAATTTCAGTTTGACCTTCAGAGCCCACAAGTAGCCAACTGGAGAACGGGCAGACACAAAATTACAGTTTCCACACCAGTGCACAATTCAGTCACTTCAAATGATCACACGTGTTCACTTCACATTAGGCACTGCAACTCACATCAACTCACAGTGAATAGAGTCTCTTCTCGTGGTCCCTGCCGACTCTCTCCGCTCAACTGACAAACTGTACATCCAAGCTGTGTAGGTGGTCGACACTGCTCTCCAGCTCTTCCTTCTCTGCATACAGTCTTTCCCGTCCTTTAACGATCTGCCCTCTCGTGTACTGCTCGACGGGATCAACAGATCAACAACCAAAGATTTCCTCCAGTCTGCATCAACCCCAAAGATTTTGCTCCAAAGTTTTCTTTTTCTGCTGCACATCAACCGGATCCTTTTATAATCCCCCTCACAAATCCATACCCCTCGTGGCCCAATCTCTGCTCATTGCCCAGCTGCCACTCATTCCCTCATTAGCAAGCTCCGTCAGCATGTTTACGCGGAAAAACCCGGAACTGTTCTGGTGTTACATTAAACTCGCTCCCACCGGAAACAAGAATGGGGAGGAACAGTTCCGCTTATTTGTCACCCCGTGACACGTCCAACTGTCCTGCCACACTGTTGAACACAGAATATCGGACATTAACCTTGAATGCCAGAAGTCCCACTAAGCAACATGCATAGTAAAAGAAAAACGCTATTGTAAATTATTATATTTTTGATTGTGGACTTGGTTAAACTGAGAGTTTGTGTGTGAGACAGTGTGTGTGTGCGACAGTGTGTGTGTGTGTGTGTAAGAGGAAGGGATGGGTGATGTTCACTGTAAAAAATTTGGATTTTGGTCTCTGACTGATTGGCCACCCCTGCTCTACTTTATATACATTTTTTTGTTTTACAGGTAGCCTGAAGCAGAACCCTTTGCTGAAAAGGGAGCTGGAGACTGCGCTTGGTAAATGGTTCTCAAATGCAAGAGACAGAGAAGGCAACCGTGCTTTGAGAGCCCAGCAGGACCACAGTAAAGGTGAGTTGTTTGTTTATTTTATTATAGTTTATTAATGATTCCTTTGCCTTTTGGATATTATTATCCTAAATAATCTGATTAAATACACAATTAACTGTAAAACGTTATTATGTTAACTGGCAAAGCCAAGGAATCATGATCAGGATGTTAAAATAACCAAAAAACTCACCTTTCAGATCATCAACACCACCACTGATAAATAGACACTGAACAAGCAGTCCTGGGGTCGTCACTTGTTCAGGTCCCCATGAAACATTTATTTTGTAGTCTGTACTATTTGGTTCTGTTGTGAGGATTTGCAGCGTGTTTCTGTGTTTGGTTGTGTTGTGAGGATTTGCAGGACGTTTCTGTATTTAGTTGCGTTGTGAGGATTTGCAGCACATGTTGTTTAACTGATGAAGATGTTTTCTTGATTTGCTGGTGTTTTTTCTATTTGCTATGTTTTCTTCAGTTGCAGTGCGTTGAACTTTCTGGGCCACCATTATCCTAGGTGTGACTTACATCTTTCAGCTGATCAGAATCATTGTTCAATCAATGGCTTTTGGCAATGGCCAAATATTCGTTTAAGAGTCAAGTTTAGACGCATGGTTAGTATTTTAATTGTTACATTCATAAGTTTTGGATTCCATGACTGATCCCCCGGCATAAGGTATTACTGTGCGAGGCAGAGGTGGGAACAATTCACTGATGAGATTCTAGGATATGTCTTAATTATATTGATACATGTTTTTTTAGATGCTGTTGTAAATGGTAGTATTTTAAAATGTACTAAATTGCTTTTTCTGTCTTCTCTTTCTTTACTATTTTTTAGGTGTGCAGCAGAGAAATCTGCATAGACCCACCAGTGAACTATTCTACTTTAGTAATTATGTTATTCCTGTTTCCTGTTTTTTTTTTTACTTGAATTAATTTAAATTAAATGTGATTTACACATTCTGAGTTGAAGTCATTTATTTTTCACAGTTCAAATACTAAACCATGTAATTTTACATTACATACTAATATAAGTTCTTTGTTTGGTCAGGCACAGTTTTACATTGTAACTGAGGTTTGAAATGGTTTGACAGTGGATTTTCCATAGTAAGATTAAGTACACGTTAAGTTCACCCACAGAAATCAATGATGAAATTAATAAATGGGACCCAATTCTCACCCACTGTGGTCCTAAAACAACCCTATAAAGGAGCCATGTGTGGGTTGACCCATAATTAATTCATGTGGGCCCTATAAGGGGCCCACATGTAGCCCACTTTGGCCAATTTTTTAACACCTATTTGGGACCCAAATGGGCCCATATAAAGAACACCAATACAGGCCCCACTTAGAGCCCACAATGGACCCATCAGTTGCCCTTCTGGGCTAACACACATGGGGCCCATTGGAGCCGCTGGACAGATTTCTCTAGGCCCCATTTGGGTTGCAATGCAGGGCCCAAGTGACAGCCCATCAAAAACCCACATGGGGCCCCACATGAAAATGTTGGCTGGGGAACTGAGCTCCTTGTTGGTGTCCCCATTGCATTGTTATTAAACTGATCAACAGATCAAAGTCAAGAAATCATTTTAATATTTATTTTTTGTATCACAAAAGCTTTTCATATTTAATAAACCTATATATTTTATATAACAGTAGAACAAAGCACATGTATTTATATATAGAAGCATTTATAACAGTATATGTATCTATATCCACAGATACATCTATCTATGTAGTAGATCTATTATAGTACAGAACCCAACAAAATGACAAAAATATTTTTTTGTTTATAAGGATCATATTTATTGCATCTGTACTAATAAAAAAAAACTTATGCTGTATAATCATACAGTTTACAAATCAAAGAGGGAAAGTAGCTTTTTATGCAATTTATGCAGTAATTATTATAATTTTGCCAAAAGACAGAGAAACCAATGCTTAAATTGCCAATTCTTTTTCAATTGTTTCACATTTCACAAATAAAAGCTGATTTGTTGATTTACAAAGTAAGTACTTAACATTAGTAAGTGAAAGATACATATAAAATAGAAGAATATAGAATATAAAATAAATACAGTATATAATAGACATGTGAAAATACTTCTTGTCTTGTCCTGTGTAATTTGGCTATTATCAAAGAAAGATTTAGAGAAAGAGGAGAAAGGAGATGATGGAGAAAGGAAGGAGATGTATAGTGGAGCCTCTGGTGCTGCTGGTGCTGTTGATGGTGCTGTAAATCCAGTCTTGGTACTGAGACACTCTGGTGTACACACCCGGGAAATTAGGCAAAGCGCAGCCCTTGCCAAAGCTCACAATCCCAGCCTGAGTCCATGCTCCACTGGACGTGGACACCAGTGGACCTCCTGAGTCACCCTACACGATTAACAGGTGTTAGCTACATGTCTGCTCTTCTACCATGACACTGTACCAATGTCACACATTTATATGGCATTTATATTGCAGATGTTAAATTTCCTACCTGGCATGAGTCTTTTCCTCCCTGAGTTAAGCCAGCACACAACATATTGTCTGTGATAGAACTAGCTCCATAGGTATTTGCACAGTCACTGTTACTGACAATCAGCAGCTGCACCTCCTGCAGGGTTTGAGGAGATGGCAGATTCACTGTGAAGACCCATGTTTAAGATTTACTACATAACTTCCCATAATGAACCGTGCTGAAATATCCAACTAGGTATGACGAGCTACCAGCAACGAATACAAAAGAAAAATAATTTCCTGTAAGTATTTTCCAGTTCCCATTTTACATGAGTAATCTAACTAATGTCTAAGATAACTTTCTAAAAATCTGTCTATGACGTTGCATTAGTAGCAGTGATTAAAAAAACACACAAGATTAACTGGTTTGGCTAGCTTGGATTTGGCTGGTCATACCAAACTGGATTTTTTTAGCAGGTTAGAATGTTCCACAGCAAGAAGTGATTCATTTCCTTACTGGTTTACATTTCAAATAAGTCTGATACATTAAATTAATTAAACATGCAGTCAACTTTTTTCAATCTAGGTGTCACTCACCACCTAAAGAGATTTGACCAAATCCTGTGACCCAGACATTAGTACCAGCAGGTAAAGAACTGTTGTTTGTTGCGAGGCACACCGGCCTGACATAATCATTAATCTTCACTGGACTGGAGAGCTGAACTAGTGCAATGTCATTGTTTTGGGAGACTGTGTTATACTGCTGGTTGATGAAAATTTGTCACGCTTTTTGTCTGCATATTGGGATTACTTCCATCCAAATTTTGCATTCCCAGTAAGAGTGTGAGAGAACCTGCAGAAACGCTAAAAATAAAGGGAAAAATAATTAACACGAATATTACCTACATACTATATTATAATTCTCTGGTTATTTTAGATTTATCTTTAAATACCTTTGGAAACAATGAGCAGCTGATAAGACCCAGTTCTGATTGATCAAGCTGCCACCACAGAAATGGCTGCCGCCTGTTTGAATGCTGACCTGCCAAGGCCAGGACCCAGGAACAGCATCTTGACCATCCACAATCTTGGTGTTAAGTGGAGCCTGACCACACCCTGGCAGAAAAGAGGGATGTCATACATATACTACCTGGAAAATTACTGCACTTTAGAGAAGAACAGCCATTACTACATTCCACTGTAGACACTGGATTAAAATGCAAGAATTCTTACTAAAATATTATGTTTAGGCCACTGATATTAGGGGTCAATAAATCTTGTCAGATTTTTTAAGCATTAGATTGGTTTGCTCATGCATATTTAAAAACTGTTATTTGCTCTGTGTGTTATTTTTGTGTAAAATATATTTTTTATCGTTTGTGGGTTTGCACTTCCACTTAATTCTTAGTTTCTCTCAAATAGCACCAAAAAAAATTCCCAAACCAGATTAAAAGAATTAGCAGTCATGTTTACATCAACTAAGCTTTAAAATGACTACATTTTACTAAAGAAGGTAGTGACAGGATTATCTAGCTAGATCTATGAATAAATAAAATATTCCAGAATAAATGCAAATATTAATTAATAAAACTTTATACACTGGCTACAACATCTACTGAAAACACTTCTTGAAATGATCATTGTGTGATATTTCAGATACGAAAAATAACTAATGTTAAAATATAACATTTCAAAAAGTCTGATAAACTCTTTTACAAGTTCTCTTGGACGTCAAATTATAGCAAACCTGTTTTGCTATACCAACAAAACAAATCTGCTTAATGTCATATGTATCCTATGTATTTCAAATAAAGCAAAAGTGTTGTGCTGACTGAATCAAGAACTTACCATCTACCTGGGCGAATGATCCTAATGGAAGAGAAAAAGAGAAGCTCAATGTTCAAACCAGTATCAACAGACATGTCAGACAGTTTTTTGTGCTTTTGTTTTCTAAATATAGCATAATCCAACATGCAGATTATAATTATTAAAAGAGAAAGCTGTATTTAAAAAAGAAATCAATTGAAATTTTTTTTTTTTGCAAACTGTCAACGAGGTAAAAAAAAAAGATGTTAATTAGAACAATTACAATAAATTTGACTAAATTACAATTTAATTTAAAATTTATACCAAAATGCTGCTTGCAGTTTGGTTTGTATATTAAAAACTAATGATTAAATATAGTATACAAACATAAAGAGAAGGGAAAAAAAAGGAAAAGATTCACATTGATTGAGTCAACACAGTCAGTTAATGCACCCTGTATATCTTAACAGGATTAAGGCATAAGAGAAAGGCAATAAAAAAAAAAAAACCTTAATTTTGTTCTTAGTGCTTCAATGAAAAGTACACCTTGTGTTGTCATGTGGAAGTGCTTTTTTTTTTTTTTTGTCAACAATAAGTACATCCTGATACTGGTTCACTGTCACTGACTAAGAAAACATTCATTCATTCATTCATTTTCTCCCGCTTATCCGTAATTCGGGTCGCGGGGGCAGCAGTCTAAGCAGGCCCCCGCCTTCGACTGCTGCCCAATCCTCACAGCACCGTCCCTTACGGTCCCTCCTGCAGGTGGTGAGCCCACGGGAAGGCGGCCCCACGTCACTCCGACGTCACGGACCTTGATATTTCCCTCGTAAGGGACCCCCGGAGCATAGAGGGTTAAGGGCCTTGCTCAAGGGCCCAAGAGTGGCAGCTTGGCGATACCGGGGCTTGAACCCCAGACCTTCCACTAAGAAAACAATTATTACTAAAGACTCGATTGAAACTTATAGCCAGAAAGTACTAATTTCAGCAATTCTAGAAGTGGTAGGTCTTGCAAACTTGTCTGAAAACTTTCAGTGAATGTTAGTATAAAAATATAGCAAGTAGAAATTACACACTGCATAAATGTACTGATAAAGTAAACACACTAAGTATATCTCAACAGAACTAATCAAAACAGAAAAGTGAAAGTGAAATTGAAGCACCGTCATTCTGTTCTTAGTTCTTTCAAAGTATAGCATTTTGAACAAAGGCCACAAAGCAGCTTTACGTATATAAACAGATTAAAGACACTGTAATCATTTGTAATGATTAAGCCAAAGGTGAAGATTTCTACTGTGTGTTGTCAGATTATAGTAAAACATTGCTGGTAAGAATGACAATCTTGGACATATCAATCTTTCAAAAGTTTTATTATTAACATGGTTATGCAACTACTTTGTTTTTTTTTGAGGGCTCTTTAAATAAATACACCCTGATCCCAATACTGATTTATGTTGGTAAAAGCACACATGCTGGTGATTCACCTGCTTAGATATCAAAATCATTCCACTACCTGCGTGCCAGAACCGAGAAAAACTTTGATGTATGCATTCTTTGTACCCTGACAGATGGGCAAACCAGTCAAGCAGAACTAAAGGTTTGTACTGCAGGTGTATGATAAATTATAACATCTCAAGAGTGGGTGGTTAAATATTTTAAACATAGTTGTAATCAACAAATGTATGTATAAGTTTCAAAGTCTCATTAACATCAAATGCCTAAACGTTCTTTAATATCTTCTGTCCTGTTTTAAAGGTGTAAGGTGTAAAGCCACAAGAGAACGTATCACTTCTTATTACATTCATATTGTAGTCCCTGTTATTATATTTGTGACAATTTTTTAAATAAAAAATATACCTTTATTTTGTATGAACTGATCTGTAAAAGAATCTGTCATGTGAGTCATTTTAATTTAGATCAATATTTATTCTCTATAATAACAAATAAAAAACTAAAACTTAAACACTCAACGTTTCATTAGATAAAGCATCATCTGCATAGATAAATGTATAATACAATACACTTGTAGGAATCTTAGCAACAAGAATTGTGATATTTACTCTTTTAAAGACTGCAATAATCACTTGTAAGTTTTTGTCTTAAATGTAATATACAGTATGTTGCCTTTTATATAGATGACAGACTAAATGTCATATTCTTCAAAACCATCACTTCTTTTTCACTTACTTGTAGAATTGAGGAGTAGACCACATAAAACACACACGCCTTTCCACAAATTCATTTTCATGCTCTCTGGTCCTGATGTAATGTGTCTCTGTTGTAGTATAAGTAAAGCACACAAAAACGAAACCTCCCCTACCTGTGTCACCTGTTACATGTCAGTTCCCCCCAGTCACCTACTACAACTCAAATAATTCTCACTTCCAAACTTGATTTGAGATCAGCCAGAGGAGACAAACAGTGTTTATGTCCTGGACAAAAAAAAAAGGTTTACAGTAAATTATATAATTATATAATAGTTCAGTCTGCCACACCTATTCACAGAAACTGCAAGAGTATTTTAATTATCTGCTTAAACTGCATTTCTTTAATGCAAGCACATTCCTACCAATAAGCAGATTATTGGAAAATAAGTATTTGAACACCCTGCTATTTTGCAAGTTCTCCCACTTAGAAATCATGGAGGGGTCTGAAATTGTCATCGTAGGTGCATGTCCACTGTGAGAGACATAATCTAAAAAAAAAATATCCAGAAATCACAATGTTCGTTTTTTAACTATTTATTTGTATGACACAGCTGCAAATAAGTATTTGAACACCTGAGAAAGTCAATGTTAATATTTGGTACAGGAGCCTTTGTTTGCAATTACAGAGGTCAAACGTTTCCTGTAGTTTTTCACCAGGTTTGCACACACTGCAGGAGGGATTTTGGCCCACTCCTCCACACAGATCTTCTCTAGATCAGTCAGGTTTCTGGCCTGTCGCTGAGAAACACGGAGTTTGAGCTCCCTCCAAAGATTCTCTATTGGGTTTAGGTCTGGAGACTGGCTAGGCCACGCCAGAACCTTGATATGCTTCTTACAGAGCCACTCCTTGGTTATCCTGGCTGTGTGCTTCGAGTCATTGTCATGTTGGAAGACCCAGCCTCGACCCATCTTCAATGCTCTAACTGAGGGAAGGAGGTTGTTCCCCAAAATCTCGCAATAAATGGCCCCGGTCATCCTCTCCTTAATACAGTGCAGTCGCCCTGTCCCATGTGGAGAAAAACACCCCCAAAGCATGATGCTACCACCCCATGCTTCACAGTAGGGATGGTGTTCTTGGGATGGTACTCATCATTCTTCTTCCTCCAAACACGTTTATTGGAATTATGACCCAAAAGTTCTATTTTGGTCTCATCTGACCACATGACTTTCTCCTATGACTCTTCTGGATCATCCAAATGGTCATTGGCAAACTTAAGATGTGCCTGGACATGTGCTGGTTTAAGCAGGTGAACCTACCGTGCCATGCATGATTTCACACCATGACGTCTTAGTGTATTACCAACAGTAACCTTGGAAATGGTGGTCCCAGCTCTTTTCAGGTCACTGACCAGCTCCTTCCATGTAGTTCTGGGCTGATTTCTTACCTTCCTTAGGATCATTGAGACCCCACGAGGTAAGATCTTGCATGGAGCCCCAGTCCGAGGGAGATTGACAGTCATGTTTAGCTTCTTCCATTTTCTAATGATTGCTCCAACAGTGGACCTTTTTTCACCAAGCTGCTTGGCAATTTCCCCGTAACCCTTTCCAGCCTTGTGAAGGTGTACAATTTTGTCTCTAGTGTCTTTGGACAGCTCTTTGGTCTTGGCCATGTTAGTAGTTGGATTCTTACTGATTGTATGGGGTGGACAGGTGTCTAAATGCAGCTAACAACCTCAAACAGGTGTATCTAATTCAGGATAATAAATGTAGTGGAGGTGGACATTTTAAAGGCAGACTAACAGGTCTTTGAGGGTCAGAATTCTAGCTGATAGACAGGTGTTCAAATACTTATTTGCAGCTGTATCACACAAATAAATAGTTTAAAAATCATATATTGTGATTTCCGGATTTTTTTTTTTTAGAATATGTCTCTCACAGTGGACATGCACCTACGATGACAATTTCAGACCCCTCCATGATTTCTAAGTGGGAGAACTTGCAAAATAGCAGGGTGTTCAAATACTTATTTTCCTCACTTTATGCTCTGGCACGGCATTTTTTTCCACGCCCTATCTTTTATAATTGAAAAGGTTGATTTATTGTCATGACAAATATTTAAATATTTTTATCATCCATATTGGATGTTTAAATGTCTGTATTCGGTACAGTCTTGTAGTAAAAAAAGGAAATAACTACAGAAAATAATAAAAAAATAAATAAAGTAAGTCTCTCGCTCACACAAACACCCACAAGAGTTGATCGTAACCGCTCGCCCTTTTTCCGGTTGCTTCCCACCCCACATAGCCACCTTCGTTTCCTGAGCAAAAAAATAAAAAATGGCGAAATTGGACAGGACAGCCAGCCGGACAGTCTTTCCATCCCCCATGACACGGAGTAGTCGTGAACACCGATGGCCTCCGCAATATGATCGGATCCGGAGCGTGTGAAGTTGAAAACCAGCCACGCGCTGCCTTGGCTAGCTAAACAGAGAATAGAGATTGAGATTATTTTAGCTAGCTGGCTAACGAGCTAGCTTGTTTGGACCACCAAAGCGGCCTTGTTGTGAGATAAAGAGTGCTTTGTTTATCTTTGTTTATCATGTAATTTTACTATTTTTCTAGTATCAGCTAAAAACTCCACTTTTTATATTGGTGATAAAAGGACCACTCTCTAATCCAGGGGTGGCCAACCCGCGGCTTGCGAGCCGCATGCAAGGCTCTTTGGCTGGTTTCATGCGCCTCTTACGTTCATATCGAAGTTTGTGTTTGTTTGTTTTTTTTTATGTGCGTGTTCGCTTCGCTTGAGTTCAATACGGTATTTTAAGACTTAAATGAGCTTGCCAATACTGGGAAACTTTGCGGTATATCAGACGAAACACAATTGTAATGACACAATAAAAAAGCGCAGCCAGCACACGGTTATCTGGATAAGAGCAACATGTCTGCGGTGTGCGGAGAGCGATTTGCAAAACATGCAATGCGGAAATTTCAAGAGGGGGTGTATCTGCAAAGAGTTTCTCCAAATCGAGTTTAATTTATCACCTGAAATCCAAACATCCCGATTGCCATTCTAAATATGAGAAGAACGCGGCGAAGAAAAGTAGTCAATCCGAGCATGCGCACTCCGTCTGTAGAGGACGTTTTCAAAAAGGCAGGAAAGTTTTCCAGTGATGGTGCCAAGGCAAAAGGCATAACACAAAAAATTATGGATTTCATTGACTTTTGAATTGAATTTTCATTTCGGTGCATCCCTAAAATATTATCGTTGGTGTGGCCCTCTGACACAATTCAGGTTTCTCATGTGGCCCCTTGTAAAAATTAATTGCCCACCCCTGCGGTATATTCATCTCACACACATGCGCATTAGACGAAAATACCGTATTGAACTCAAGCGAAGTGAACACGCACATAAAAAAAAGGTTTTTTTAACAGATTTGTACACTTCAAATTATAAATGTATGTCACATTTCAGACAATCTTCTATTTGGACTTATAAACCGGTCACTTAAGACATAAAAGTTGACACTCACTGGTCACTTTAATTTTAGCATCTGTAAAACTACTCATTGTTGGCATTATGCAATCCGCCAATCATGTGGCATCAGCACAATGCAATATTTATAAGCTTTATTTAATGTTCCTATAAATCTTAAAAATGGGGAAAATGTGACCTTGAACACCCAACCTTCCAATCAGCAACTCAGATTCTTAACCACTGATTTGCCACTTCCCCACAAATGCTGGTAGATTCATTGTTTTTATTTTAAATATCCAAAATATTTCCACAGAATCAGGTCCCATAAAATACAGATCAATATCAGAGCAATAACTCAAGAAGGCAAAAAAATCTGAAACTTTTCAGGGAAAAAAATAAGCAAAGTGTTTCTATGGAGCTGTGGCAAAACTGCATGTCAGAGCAAAAAAAAAAACCTAAGCAAAAATACAAACTAATATACAAGGACTTACACAGGGCAACCTAAGAAAAGGCAGAAGACTCTGCAAAATTAAAATGGGGAACAGAGTACATAAGTTCAAAGATCAAGCATTTGACAGACACATAAGGGGAGCATATATAGCCTGCAAACAAAGCTAACAGGACTCAGGTAGAAACAATAGGAGACTAATTAAGGACACAGGGACACAATGGAGACATCTGGTGGGGAAACACAAGGAAAGAAAAGACAAGAAAGGTAGAAACAGCAGGAATGCTCAGATTCTGACACCTTTAATGATGAAGATATGTTAAACCTCAATAGCACCTCAGACTGTTTATTTATTTATTTTTGCAAACCTAAGATTTTTTTTGCTGAGAACTTAATGTTATTTAAGACACATATCCATTTAAGAACGGAAACATGTTAATTTGTTCAGACACATTATGCACTAAATAAATTGTTTACCAAAATACTGGCAGTTAACATTAATATTAATGTTGCATCATTAAGACTATAATATTAAAAGTTTACATGTCTTATGAACTCTGTTACCACTGTGATTTCTTAAAAAAGTCAAAGATAATCCTTCTGTCTCAGTGTATGGTTTGGCCAAAGGAAACAGTGAAACTAACAGCAAGATTGAACAATAAAAAAATACATTCTAAATGTTATTTTTCTTCCCCGCTTAATAGAAAGTAATTTTCAGATCGTTAAGCAACCAAGACTCATCTTATCCCTCTTTTAAAATTTAGTAAAAGTGCAGTTAAAGTGCAGTTAAAGCAAATAAACTGAAATAATAATGGCAAAATGACTGATTTTAAAAGCAACTAAGGTCTGTGGGAGCATCAGGAACCAAAGTATGTATACCCACCATCAAGTGGCATGTCCTTAAAATCCTTTGTACAAGGAAAAAGCCTTTAAAACAAAACTGCCATAGAA
Source organism: Silurus aristotelis (assembly GCF_946808225.1). Classification (NCBI taxonomy): domain Eukaryota; kingdom Metazoa; phylum Chordata; class Actinopteri; order Siluriformes; family Siluridae; genus Silurus; species Silurus aristotelis. Next base: position 9,196,283 of record NC_139590.1, read on the forward strand.
AAGCCAAACATTTGTAGGCAGGAATCAGCAAAAAGCACTTTTTATCTTTTAGAGTAATGTTCATTTGTGAAATGTTTTATCAGGTTGAAATTTGTTATGCCATATTTTAGAACTTTTTTATCAATAATGATCAGTTCTGGTCATTTAATCCCCCCAAAAAACATCCCAGCTGTGGAGCATGGGGTTGGCAGTATCAATTTATGGGTGGGGTCTTTTGTTGTTACGCTTCAGTACACAAATGTCATTATGAGGAAGAAAGATTATGTAAAAGACTGAGAGCTTTAGGACACCAGTCAGAAAGCTAAACTTTAGTTGCAGCTGACAACAAATTTAAAACAACAATATAAAAGTACTGGAGTTATTATCACAAAACATTGGTTTGAATTACATAGAAAATCTGTGAAGTGAGTTGAAAAAAGTTACACTAGGTACAGTGTCAGGTGGAATGTGTCTCCACCTAGTCCTAGAACTAGTTTAGTGTGGGAACCAACAACATGGGAGGAAGTCCAAACAAGTGATGCAGGTAAAGGAGGTAACAGCTAACACGTATTTATAAGACCACAAAGAGGAAAACAATAACATATTCAGAGACAAAGAACATCCAGAGACAGAAGACTACCTGAAACCGGAAAGAACACTAGATTATGGATATCTATTTGTGGAAAGTTGTGTGTGCTGTATATATACTACTCTTAAATGCAAGAGGTAGGTGTAAAGGAAGCGCTGGTGCTGATGATGAGCATTCAATTGAATTTAGCATATGTTCAATACATTACATTTAAAGCAAGAAACTACAGGTGTAAAGGTTTTTTTCAACCATTTTTTTAAATAGCCATTTCATTTCTGAAATAGGAATAGAAATGAACAAAGAAAATGTCAGGTTATCCAGAAAATAGAGTTATGGTTCTGAACATACATGTATGGCAAAAAAATGAAGAAAGCTGTTTAATTAATACATCAACATACATCAAATGTGTACCATTACATTTGTGCAGCTCTTAAGGTTTATCAGAAAGACAGTAAGTACAAAGTAAAAGCACATATATATATAAGAAATACACTTTTAATGGATATATAACATATTTTTGATTAGCGGTGGAAATATTTACGAAATGATATATATTTTAATAAATATAGTTAAAGTAGAGCTTAAGAGTTAAGGAATCTATCTGTCAAATAAAAAAGACAGTCACCAAAATTAGAATTTTCTCATATACTGTTTTGGGAGTAGGGTCTTGTGGATGCTGATATATGCTCATAGTAACATATTCAAATGCCATGCTCATTTTGGTTACATTTTGAACATATCTCATACCTGTTCAGTGAAGAAATATATGTACTAAATACAGGATTTTATTGTAAATATCCATGTTGGCTGGTCCTTATGTTGTATTCAGAAAGCAACAATTATAAATCTGAAGTCAAATCTCTCTAACACTATTTAATAAAGCATTGTGTGTGTCTTCTCCTTTTCCATTAGGCACACTGTCCCAGTTAAATGGTAAGTTCTCACATCCACACCCACATCTCAAACACACACACACAAACACACAAACACACACACACACACACACACACACACACACACACACACACACAAACACACACACACACACACACACACACACACACACACACACACAAACAAACAATATAACAATCCGGTTGCATCATACAAAAATAATTATGGCTTTATCATTTTATTTTTAAAAAAATTGTTAGATTCCACATTTACTGGTAGTGGATTTTCTGGTTTGTGAGCTAGCAGGTTGAACATTTTATTTCCGAGCGAGTTCGGTGTTACACTTATTCACAAATTTCATGACTAAACAAGTCCATGTTTATAGTTTTCTGTCAGTGTTTTACAAACACAGCAAATATTATTATTTTTACTGACTAGTCGTAAATAAACACTCACGCCAGCACTTAAAACCATGCCATTGTTTACAAAGTTAGAAAAGGGGGGGGGCTTTACACTACTGTTGATACCAAAGATGAATTAACATACATCAACAACTCACAGTATGAGTTTTATTAAACATAATAAATTCTATTTTATTCCTGCATATTACATTTACATATACAATTGACATTTTGGCAGAAGCCCTCATCATTTTCTAAATGATTTTTTTTGTTTTCTTATATATTTTTCACATGATGATAAATGTTTACCTGAACTCAGTTGGGCAATTTTAGGCCATAGGACTGTCATGATTTTATACATAATTACCTAATAATAATAATTACATAACCTCACATGAGCTGTACAGTATATAGTATACTCACAGTGGTGGGTATACAGTGGTGGGTATATATATATATATATATATATATATATATATATATATATATATATATATATATATATATATATATATATATATGGAAACCGTCAAATGTCAAAAGAAGTCAAACTGGAACAAATTGTGGTATAATATAGATATATAGATGTACCATCACAGAGGTCTGAAAACAAACTATTCACTTATTAGAAAGGAATGAATTGAAAAGAAATATGGGGTGGAGATTATAACAAAGGATAATTGAAAGCAAATCAAAACCTCTGACACTGTTGCCATGCAAACAATGACACAAAACAGGGAGGGGAGATGCCAGCTGTAACTGTGAAACACATTTCTATGTAGTGTATTTTTAGTGTCTAATCTAATGCAAGGCCTTAAATGTAAAAAAAAATCATCAAAAGATTATTCTACAATATAAATCTAATATATATATATATACAGTGAGAAAAATAAGTATTTGAACACCCTGCTATTTTGCAGGTTCTCCCACTTAGAAACCATGGAGGGGTCTGAAATTGTCATCGTAGGTGCATGTCCACTGTGAGAGACATAATCTAAGAAGAAAAATCCAGAAATCACAATGGATGATTTTTTTATTATTTATTTGTATGATACAGCTGCAAATAAGTATTTGAACACCTGAGAAAGTCAATGTTAATATTTGGTACAGGAGCCTTTGTTTGCAATTACAGAGGTCAAACGTTTCCTGTAGTTTTTCACCAGGTTTGCACACACTGCAGGAGGGATTTTGGCCCACTCCTCCACACAGATCTTCTCTAGATCAGTCAGGTTTCTGGCCTGTCGCTGAGAAACACGGAGTTTGAGCTCCCTCCAAAGATTCTCTACTGGGTTTAGGTCTGGAGACTGGCTAGGCCACGCCAGAACCTTGATATGCTTCTTACAGAGCCACTCCTTGGTTATCCTGGCTGTGTGCTTCGGGTCATTGTCATGTTGGAAGACCCAGCCTCGACCCATCTTCAATGCTCTAACTGAGGGAAGGAGGTTGTTCCCCAAAATCTCGCAATACATGGCCCCGGTCATCCTCTCCTTAATACAGTGCAGTCGCCCTGTCCCATGTGCAGAAAAACACCCCCAAAGCATGATGCTACCACCCCCATGCTTCACAGTAGGGATGGTGTTCTTGGGATGGTACTCATCATTCTTCTTCCTCCAAACACGTTTATTGGAATTATGACCCAAAAGTTCTATTTTGGTCTCATCTGACCACATGACTTTCTCCTATGACTCCTCTGGATCATCCAAATGGTCATTAGCAAACTTAAGACATGCCTGGACATGTGCTGGTTTAAGCAGGGGAACCTTCTGTGCCATGCATGATTTCAAACCATGACGTCTTAGTGTATTACCAACAGTAACCTTGGAAACGGTGGTCCCGGCTCTTTTTCAGGTCATTGACCAGCTCCTCCCGTGCAGTTCAGGGCTGATTTCTCACCTTCCTTAGGATCATTGAGACCCCACGAGGTGAGATCTTGCATGAAACCCCAGTCCGAGGGAGATTGACAGTCATGTTTAGCTTCTTCCATTTTCTAATGATTGCTCGAACAGTGGACCTTTTTTCACCAAGCTGCTTGGCAATTTCCCCGTAGCCCTTTCCAGCCTTGTGGAGGGGGTACAATTTTGTCTCTAGTGTCTTTGGACAGCTCTTTGGTCTTGGCCATGTTAGTAGTTGGATTCTTACTGATTGTATGGGGTGGACAGGTGTCTTTATGCAGCTAATGACCTCAAACAGATGCATCTAATTTAGGATAATAAATGTAGTGGAGGTGGACATTTTAAAGGCAGACTAACAGGTCTTTAAGGGTCAGAATTCTAGCTGATAGACAGGTGTTCAAATACTTATTTGCAGCTGTATCATACAAATAATTAGTTTAAAAATCATATATTGTGATTTCTAGTTTTTTTCTTTTTAGATTATGTCTCTCACAGTGGACATGCACCTACAATGACAATTTCAGACCCCTCCATGGTTTCTAAGTGGGAGAACTTGCAAAATAGCAGGCTGTTCAAATACTTATTTTCCTCACTGTGTGTGTATATATACAGTGAGGAAAATAAGTATTTGAACACCCTGCTATTTTGCAAGTTCTCCCACTTAGAAATCAATGAGGGGTCTGAAATTGTCATCGTAGGTGCATGTCCACTGTGAGAGACATAATCTAAAAAAAAAAATCCAGAAATCACAATGTATGATTTTTAAACTATTTATTTGTATGATACAGCTGCAAATAAGTATTTGAACACCTGAGAAAGTCAATGTTAATATTTGGTACAGTAGCAAGCATTTGTTTGAGGTCAAACGTTTCCTGTAGTTTATCACCAGGTTTGAACACACTGAAGGAGGGATTTTGGCCCACTCCTTCACACAGATCTTCTCTAGATCAGTCAGGTTTCTGGCCTGTCGCTGAGAAACACGGAGTTTGAGCCCCCTTCAAAGATTCTCTATTGGGTTTAGGTCTGGAGACTGGCTAGGCCACGCCAGAACCTTGATATGCTTCTTACAGAGCCACTCCTTGGTTATCCTGGCTGTGTGCTTTGGGTAATTGTCATGTTGGAAGACCCAGCCTTGACCCATCTTCAATGCTCTAACTGAGGGAAGGAGGTTGTTCCCCAAAATCTCGCAATACATGGCCCCGGTCATCCTCTCCTTAATACAGTGCAGTCGCCCTGTCCCATGTGCAGAAAAACACCCCCAAAGCATGATGCTACCACCCCCATGCTTCACAGTAGGGATGGTGTTCTTGGGATGGTACTCATCATTCTGCTTCCTCCAAACACGTTTAGTGAAATTATGACCCAAAAGTTCTATTTTGGTCGCATCTGACCACATGACTTTCTCCCATGACTCCTCTGGATCATCCAAATGGTCATTGGCAAACTTAAGACGTGCCTGGACATGTGCTGGTTTAAGCAGGTAACCCTTCCGTGCCATGCATGATTTCAAACCATGACGTCTTAGTGTATTACCAACAGTAACCTTGGAAACGGTGGTCCCAGCTCTTTTCAGGTCATTAACCAGCTCCTCCCGTGTAGTTCTGGGTTGATTTCTCACCTTCCTTAGGATCATTGAGACCCCACGAGGTGAGATCTTGCATGGAGCCCCAGTCCGAGGGAGATTGACAGTCATGTTTAGCTTCTTCCATTTTCTAATGATTGCTCGAACAGTGGACCTTTTTTCACCAAGCTGCTTGGCAATTTCCCCGTAGCCCTTTCCAGCCTTGTGGAGGTGTACAATTTTGTCTCTAGTGTCTTTGGACAGCTCTTTAGTCTTGGCCATGTTAGTAGTTGGATTCTTACTGATTGTATTGGGTGGACAGGTGTCTTTATGCAGCTAATGACCTCAAACAGGTGCATCTAATTTAGGATAATAAATGTAGTGGAGGTGGACATTTTAAAGGCAGACTAACAGGTCTTTGAGGGTCAGAATTCTAGCTGATAGACAGGTGTTCAAATACTTATTTGCAGCTGTATCATACAAATAAATAGTTTAAAAATCATATATTGTGATTTCTGGATTTTCTTTTTTAGATTATGTCTCTCACAGTGGACATGAACCTACGATGACAATTTCAGACCCCTCCATGATTTCTAAGTGGGAGAACTTGCAAAATAGCATAATATCAAATACTTATTTTCCTCACTGTATATATATATATATATATATATATATATATATATATATATATATATATATATATATATATATATATATATAATATTTTAAGAGTAAGTTCAAGGCATTATCACTAGAGGTGATGCTAGACAGTGCTGGGCAATGTTAGCCTAATTATGTAGCTAATGTCTGCTGGTTAAACCATAATCATAGGCAGCTTTCTTTGGGGGGTTTTTTCTGTGAAATTCTGTGCCCTTTGGATTTTTTGACATATTTATTGTATACCAAAGCCTTTTTAAACTTAGTTATCCAAGATGACAATTTTTTTTTCACAATACAATATCCTGCACTTGACAGTCCAGTATCTACTGTCTTATGTAAGACTGTAGAATAAGGATGTGTGTTTTTCTGACCTCCTGCTTTTTTTTTTTCTACCAGTGTGTGTGGTCAGGCTTTACTTAACACAAAGATTGTGGGTGGTGAAAATGCTGTTGCCGGGTCCTGGCCTTGGCAGGTCAGCTTTCAGGCAGGTGGCAGCCATTTCTGTGGTGGCAGCTTGATCAATCAGAACTGGGTCTTATCTGCTGCTCATTGTTTCCAAAGGTATATAAGGAGTTATAAGGAAACAATCTTGAATAAGTACACAATATAAATGTGCATATATGTATTTTCATAGTGCACAACATATAAGGCATTACATAATTTACTGTAATTGAGTAATGCTGTTTATTGTAAATTTAAGACAAGGAGACAAGGGGTGGATAGTGGCAAATGTAAATCAATCAATCATTCAATCAATCAATCAAAACCTCTCTTCATTTTCAGCATTACAGCAGCAAGAATAACGGTCCTTCTTGGAATGGCAAGTCTGGAGGGGACTAATCTTTATATGCAGAAAACAAATGCTACTAACATTATCATCCACCAACAGTATGACCAAACAACCAATGACAATGACATTGCACTAGTCCAACTCTCCTCTTCATTGAATTTCAATGATTATGTAAGGCCAGTGTGCCTTGCAGCATCCAACAGTACTTTGCCTGGTGGTACAAATGTCTGGGTCACAGGATGGGGTAGAATTACTGTTAACAGTGAGTACTTTAATGCTTGCTTTATTATATTATTGCATTAAAGCTTTGCTTCATTTGGTAAATGCATCACATCCAGTTGATTGCAGGTTTTAGTGGTTTATTTTAATGTTGAGATCTGTAAAATAAATAAATAAATAAAGAAATAAGAAAAATATATTTACAAAAAAACATTTCTGGCTTTGGAATATACATTTTTCTCACCCCTGAAAATCAAGCTGGCCAGCTTGGTGGACCACATTTTATGACTTTATTTGCTGGTATTTTCTGAATTTTCAGAGCTTCAGAAATACTAGCAATGAATAGGCTACTAATGTAAAATCTTAGAGTTTATTTAAATATTTATCTTTAATTTATATTTTAATATTAACAATTATTGGTCAGGATACTGAAAATAAATTACTAGCTGACAAAGATGGTGTATCTATTTGGTGAGCATGTTTTGAGTTTTGGTGTGTTTTAGCTGGTCACATCAAACCGAATTCCCCAGTAAAGAATATAAATTTCATGTTTGTGAATGTTTATTATGAATGTTCACAGTGAGTCTGCCATCCCCTCAAACCCTGCAGGAAGTGCAGATACCGATTATTAGTAACACTGACTGTGCAAAAACATATGGATCTGCTTCTATAACAAACAATATGATGTGTGCTGGTTTGCCTCAGGGTGGGAAAGACGCATGCCAAGTAAGAAACCTAACAACTGTCCTAATATTTCTGCTTACAGTTAAGGGTCATACAAATTTAAAATGTAGACATGTAGCTAACAGCTTGTTGTTCTTGCAGGGTGATTCTGGAAGTCCACTGGTGGTTAAGTTCAACACCACCTGGATTCAGGCTGGGATTGCGAGCTTTGGCTATAGCTGCGCTCTACCTAATTTCCCCGGTGTGTACACCAGAGTGTCTCAGTACCAGAGTTGGATTAACAGCAAGATCAACAGCCTTCAACCTGGATTTATAAAATTCTCAAATGGCAATTGTGTCTCCCCCAATCTTTTCTGTCTGACTCTATCTCTCTCTGTCATTCCTTTCTTCCTCTTTCTTTGCAACTTGTAGTGATGCCAGTCAAATTGAAAAGTAAGCTAATATTAATGTATTTATGTCGATGCCTTACAAAAGGTCTTACTTACTTACTTATATACTGAATTTTTTTTCCACAGCTTTTACTTAATCACTAGTAACTACATTTTCTGCAAAATCTAGAAAAACTACATTTTAAAATGTGTGTAACAAAGACATTACATAAAATCTGACAATCCTGATCACACGTTATTTTCCATTTATAAAGAGAAGGCTCATTAGCTGGACTAGACTTGTTGAGGATCCCCTGCTTGTTTCTTCAGCCTCTTTCTGTGCTTTTTGCTGACCTCTGTCTGTGTACTGAACGACAGACTGAAGAGAAAAATCATACAGAAATAATTGATCTATGCTTTTCTGCACTTCTAGCAACAACTTTTCACCAAAAGTTTTCAAGCTTGCAATCTTTTAAACTTAGAATGAACACTTAGTTGAATGTGTTTTATTGTTCATATCTTATTTTAATATATTGAGGTATTACATTGAACAATCTGTAATAGATATTAGTAATTACTAAAATAATTAATAATTACCCAAAAAACAACCATTAATAATGTAATTATTGTTTTGTGCATATTTTATTGAGATATTACATTGTATGTGGCTTATTACGTAATACCAAATATTGCATCGAAAAAACTAAAATAATTGCATATTTTATTACATTTATTTTTAACATAATTATTTAAAACATTCTGTGAACATACAACATTCATGTGTACTTTTTTGAATTTCCCATTCTAGACTTATTCCAACCTTTTTGTTTTAATAACCTTCCCACTTGTAGGAAGGTTTTGGGCACATGGGAATTTTCATGCTGGAACATGTTTTGGCCTCAGTTTCAGACAAAGAAAATTATTTGAATTCTATGGGTTTACATACCAGGCCATAATAAAATAAATTATCAGGTCCTTATCGGGTCTTGAAATTCCGTAAAATACAACCTCAAATGACCAACAACCAGTGGTGGGCTGTGCATTTCACACTTAGGCCTTCATTGATGTCCTACCTGAATCAATTCATCTCTTAATACAATCATTATGACACCACATCTGTAGAAACTAATAAATATTGTAAAAAAAAAAAAAGTATAACAGAACAGTGGATCACAGACAGGTAGCTCATGCAGTGAGAATAAATGTCATTTCAAAAGCCAGGATTCCTAATACAACAAGTATACTTTTACTGACGTCACAGCTGCACTGCAAGTATAGATCATCTCTAGCAAAAGTAATAACATTAAAAATCTAAAATGACCTCGAGTTTTCTGTGCATTTTTGTGCATTTTTTTGTGCATCAAGTTTTGGGACAAATTTTACAGAAAGGATATGCAAAAGTATAAATGGTTTAGAAAAAAGCTAAACAACTGTTTTGAACCACTTTGGCTGACCTATCTTTTAAATGTCCTTGTAAGTGTATCTGTGACCAAATAAATTTCTGTTAGCCATTGTGAAAAATAAAAACAGCTAAATCCTTGTGCAGCTTGTGCAGTTTGCTATGCAATCTATGTCTTCTAGTCTGCCTTGGAGTAAACAAGTCCGACTGGTTCAAGCAACATACATTTGAAGCTACCCAGAGCCCATGCTTTTCATTTCTGCAGGTCTTACAACAATATGTGGTGTAAAATCTGAACTCTGATTGGAAAGAAACTCCAACATAAAATTACACTCAGTTGTGCTACTTCTTGAAGTGAGAGAAATTAAAGAATAGACTATTGGAAATAATTTAATACATATCCATGAACAAAAATATATAAAAATGTAAGCCTGTGATTCTGAAAGAGTTTTAGGCCAGCAGAAAAGGCCTTTCTGGCAATGACAGTCCGGCTTGTATTGTGATGTTCTTTAACTTCCCTCATCATAAAACACTCTTGACCAGTGTTGGGCAGTAACGCGTTACTAGTTACAGTAACTAATACTGTAACGTGTTACTTTAAAAAAATAAAGTAACTCTGTTACCATTACCATATGGTGCGTTACCTGTTACTTTTTTAAATGAATTAATTTCGGCTGAAGTGTAGACTACAGCCTAACATGCTTACAGCAGCGTCGCATTGTAGGATTGGTGGATAAACCACTGTAAACACGAAGAAGACGCATTGTAGGATTGGTGGATGAACCACTGTAAACACGAAGAAGACGCACTGTGAGCGTGTCTCCGTTTATTCAGGTCTGTGCGGCAGTAATGGCGAGTCGAGGCGAGAGCAAGACGAGTTTCTCAAAGTGGAAATATGCTCATTATTTCACTTTAGTTGAGTATAAAGACAAAAACTTTTAAGTCAAATGTAAGTTGTGTCTTTCTGGTTCGAAGCTCGTATCTACTGCGATAAACAGCAACTCCAATCTGTTCAAGCTGCTCCAGGACCTCCATGCCTGAGGAGCTAGTAGCTAGAAGCTAACCCGGTGTTCTGTTTTCACACTTCAGCTGTGAAAGGAACATGTTTAAGAGCTCAACACAACAGCAGAAGCCACTTTAGTTTTTGATTGTGAATATATTATTCAGCTTGTTTTGTTATTTATTTCAGAAATCCTTGATATATTCAGTTTGTGCTGGTCTGACTTTAATAAAAGTGTTTAAAAATGACTTTGTGTTTAAGTCAGTTTTGTGTTTGTATAAACCATAACGCATAAGAGAGCATTAATGGGAACATTAAAGAAGGTTATTTAAAAAAGTAACTAAAAAGTTACTTTTAACAGTAACGCATTATTTTTGGTGTAAGTAATCAACAAAGTAACGGAGTTACTTTTTGAATGAAGTAACGAGTAACTGTAACTAGTTACTATTTTTTAGTAACGAGCACAACACTGCTCTTGACGATCTGTTCTTGGACGGCATGGATATCTTCCCACAAGTACATATTTATTTATTTTTTAACAACTTTTTAGCAGACCTTGTGACATTTGCATGTTGTGCTATTTTATCAGCATTATAGGGTAGTGGATTTTCTCTTTTAAATACTACTCTTAATTGTCAATTATCATGTGGCCACCTGTGTGATTAGACTCATTTGCTGGTGAATTCCCGTTAATTACAAATTTTATTTTATGTTTTCTGATACATTCGCTGGGGAGTACTTATTGTTAAATTCTCCATGATATTAAATTATTTAAAACCAATAAAGCAGATTTGTACAAATATATAATTGTATAGGATCCCATAGAAAGTATTCATTTAAAAGAAATCTGTCAGGGCATACCCATTTATAGATACCCAAGAATGTAGTAAAGGTGAAGAGAATTTCTGATTGGGTGATGTTGGAAGTTGAAGGAGCAATGATAAATGCCATCAGTGCCTATGCTCCACAAGTGGGTTGTGAGATGAAGGAGAAAGAAAAATTCTGGAGTAGGTTAGATGAAGTGGTAGATGGTGTACCTAGGAAAGAACGATTGTGATGGTGATTAGGGCAGACTTTATTGGCCAGGTTGTTGAAGGAAACAGAGGTGATGAGGTGGTGATGGGTAGGTGTGGCTTTAAGAAGAGGAATGGGTAGATTTTGCCAAAAGGATGGAAATGGCAGTGCTAAATACATATTTTAAGAAGAAGGAAGAGCATAGGGTGAAGTACAAGAGTGGAGAAAGGTGGACTATATTTTATACAGGAGATGCAACCTGAAAGGTGTTGGCAGGGGACAGTGTAGCTAGACAGCATCACATGGTTGTCTGTAGGATGGCTTTGGAGGTGAAGAAGATGAGGAGAAAAGTGAGGACCCAAAAAAGAACAAGATGTTCTAGTCCTCACTCTGTTCTAGTCCTCCTCTTTATCTTCACCTCCAAAACCATCAAACACACCACCATCCAAGGCTGTCTAGCTACACATTCCCCTGCCAACACCTTACAGTCTCCAATCTCCTTCAGGTTGCATTTCCTACATAGAACATAGTCCACCTGTGTACACCTTCCTCCACTCTTATACATCACCTTATGATCCTCCTTCTTCTTAAAATAAGTGTTTACCACTGCCATTTCCATCCTTTTAGCAAAATCTACCACCATTTGCCCTTCCACATTCCTCACCCTAAAGCCATACTTACCCATCACCTCCTCATCTCCTCTGTTCCCTTCACCTACATGAAATCTGCCCCAATCACCAATCTTTCAATCCTAGGTACACCTTCTACCACTTCATCTAGCTCACTCCAGAATATTTTCTTCTCCTCCATCTCACAACCCATTTGTGGAGCATAAACACTGATGACATTTATCATTGCCCCTTCAACTTCCAGCTTCACGTTCATTACCCTATCAGAAACTCTCTTCACTTCCACTACACTCTTACTGTACTCTTTCTTCAGAATCACCCCTACACCATTTCTCTTTACATCCACACCATGAAAGAACAGTTTAAATTCACCTCTAATGTTCCTGGCCTTACTCCTTTTCCACTTGGTCTCCTGAACACACAACATATCTACCTTTCTTCTCTCCATCATATCAGCTAACTCTCTCCCTTTACCAGTCATAGTACCAACATTTAAAGTACCGGCCCTAACCTCCACTCTTCTACACTTCTCCTTTCCCTTCCATCTCTGTAGGCGACTTCCTACTCTCTTTCTCCTCCTTCGGCCAACAGTAGCCCAATTTCCACCGGTACCTTGTTTGCTAACGATACCTGTGGCGGTCGTTGGTAACCCAGGCCTCGACCGATCCGGTATGAAATTCTCTTTCGCCATCCGCATTTTGATTTGGCACGTTTTAAGCTGGATGCCCTTCCTAACGCAACCCTCCCCATTTATCCAGGCTTGAGACCGGCACTAAGAGTGAACTGGCTTGTGCCCTAATTGCTGGGTTAAAAGAAGCTATTTAGCATAGAGTGTACAAATGGCAGAACCCTTCCATTTTTGCTTCTGGTATTTCAAAGAAACAAAATAAGCTCATTTTAAATAAAGAATAATGAAAAAGAATAATCTCTGTGATAATTAACAGCGCTAGTGTTTGGATCTAAGTAAAGTTTATTTTTCTGCTATCCCTAGTGTATTGAAAGCTATACTCCATACACTGGACAGCACAACTAAAAGAAAAGTTATGAAATGAAGAGAATTTTGAATAGGGTTTTTTTTTTTTTTTTTTTTTTTACGTATTCATAGAAACAAATACAGTATATAAAATATAAGTCAGTGATTCTGATCGTGTTTGGGCCAGCAGAGAAGGCCTTGCTGGCCCTGATGGTCTGCTTCTTAAACAAGCCAGTTAAACTGCATTGTCATACACAATGTTTTGTTTTTTAAAAACAAAAGCAAGACAACAGGAAACACAGAATCCAGAATTTGACAATAATTAGGTGAAATTTGAAGTGGGGTTTAATGATGTGCAGCAAGTGAGCTAATTGGAAACTTAGTTCAGAGCCATTATTTGACATTTATAAAATGTTATTTAATACAAATCATTTCTAAACCTGAAATATATTATGATGCAATTCTACTATAAAACAGATACAATACATACCATTTAAAATTATTATATTTTAATTTATAATAGTGACACATTCTCCATTCAACCTTGCATTAAACCTATTAATTGATATTTTGCTGTCAAATTTCTGGTTTGTCAACTATAACTGGTGGCATAGTGTTTAGTATGAATCAGGCCATTATGCACTGAAGAAACAGTTCACCTTTCCAATGCCAGTGTAACTAGTTATGAAAACAACATTCATTGCATAGGTGGGGCAGGTGGCAAACTAAATATTGTTTTCTTATTGTTGTTTTCAACTTTACTGCACTACAGAAACACATTCAGTTATGAGAAGGCAAATCTCATTCCTGTCTCTCTATTTAAAAACAATCCAAAGATAATTTTATTGATGAATTCATTTTCATAACCTGTCTATTGCTAATACATATATTTCAGTTAATTCCATTTCAGTTGGTTTGTTAAATGAGTGTTACTGCAAAAAAATATATAAATCAGCATATTCAAGGTCTTTTTTTTTTTTTTGCAACAAACATCACTCTACTGAACTCTACACCACTAAAACACAGATATATCACTAATGCTTTTTTAGATTTAAATCCATTTGGAGGATGCAACTGGGGAAACATTGAAAGATTTTGAAATGTTTTTTGATTGACAGTCCTTCATTTTTTTTTAAGTTTAACATCTTATGTTTTGTATTTATTTGCTGCACATATATTTACAAATTTATCTGCACTTGTCAGTTTGCAAAACCATTTGGTTGTTGTATTCTTTGCTGATTTCTGAGTTACATTTGGTTTCACCTAGTAGTTATATATGTTAAGGGTGTGGGTGGGAAAAACTAGTCCTAGGACAGTGTGGGAATCAACCTCTAATTAGGGAGACACAGGTGAGGTAGAAATTGAAGTGAAAGTCTAATACATTTTGAGGCAGGACACAGAACACTACCTAACACCAGATAAAACACAGCATCATGGAGAATTGTTTGTGGAAAGTCATGTATGTGGTATGTGTTCTGCTCTTTAAAGCTACAGGTAGGTGGAATAAAATGGCTTATTTTAATGAAAATTACACAAATTTAACATATATTGCATTTAAAGCAAGACACTACAGTCCAAATAATTCATAGAATAGACGTAAAACAATTACAATGTATGATGTCTCCTAATTTAAATGTGCATGTATTTACATACTTAATAAAACCCGAAATTGAATATTTTTAATTGGTAAAATTAAATATTAATTTCACTTTAAAACAAAGACTGATACACATTAAAAAAAATATTTTTTTGTTTACTATTTTTACTATTTACAAAATAAACCAACTGTAAACCAAACCGCTGTAATATCCACATAAATAGAAAAAAAGGAAAGATCCCATTAGTCATGTGTTCTGCATTTAGATAAAAATAAATAAATAAATAATTAAAAAAAAAACTGATAACCTATGCCATGTACTGAAATACTGAACTACTAAACTTCAGGCTGGCTATAAAATGGAATGTCTAAAAGGCACATATGTATAATGTTAAAATGGTGTCAATATCCTATTTCAGTATATTGCATTTTAAGGTTAAGCACCTATATTCACATATATTCTTGATAAAGCACTATTATTTATACTGATGTTTTCTAAACGCTACAAATGTTTGTTTTCTATGAGTGTGTAACACATCCATTGGTCCCGCGCTGGAAAAAAAAAAGAGAGAGAAAGAAAAAGTTCACCAAGCAGGTTCCTTTTTTACTTTCGCTTTCGTTTCCACTACTCCCACCGGCCTCACCCACACACTCGCGGTTTGGGACGCCTTGCCATTTTGACGTTTTCACTCGGACAGGTGTTACACCAGATTCTATGACCATCGTATGTTGTGACCATAGAGGGCGCTGTTACTAAAATGCAGCTTAAAATAGATCGTCTAGAGAAGTTCGCTACGCAAACAGCGTAAATGCAAACATCCGCGTCCACTGTTCATTAAATGTTGTTGTGAGAACGCGCCTAGCGCCGTGCGCGTTACCTTAAACGCGCGTGCAGAACAGTGGCGTCGTGCTGCATAGAAACAGTTGCATGCGCAAGTTGCATTCTTTGCAGCACGACGGCACTGTTCTGCACGCGCGTTTAAGGTAACGTGCACGGCGCTAGGCGCGTTCTCGCACCACTGGCATCTGTACACCTGTACGGTCCACTCGCTCACCGCTGGCACATAGTGTTACTACAATTACTGCAATTTTATTGACTTGACAAACTCGTTCTTAAGCAAACCTTTATGACCTGGCATTTTTTCACAGACCCTTATTGGCTTTGTTGGAACATTCACATTTAAAGAATTAATGCTTAACTAATTAACAATTCAAATTCTGCAATAGACACAAGTTATATAGTAAAGCTGAAAATAGTAAAGCTGATTGTTTAAAAGAGCATCGTGTCTCTCTGTTTTAGGCACACTTTCTCAGCTGGATGGTAAGTTGTTGTCCCCCACCTACCCCCACACACATATATTATGTGTGCCTCATAACCACCATAATTTAAACACTGTCTTTGGTGATATTGTTTTTGTTTAACACTGTTACAATTAATGCATACTAACCTTGTGTGTGTGTGTGTGTGTGTGTGTGTGTGTGTGTGTGTGTGTGTGTGTGTGTGTGTGTGTGTGTGTGCTTTTGTGACCTTCCCCTTTACTACCAGTTTGTGGTAAGCCTTCCTCAAACAACAGGATTGTAGGTGGTGTAGATGCTCTTAATACATCCTGGCCTTGGCAGGTCAGTTTTCAAGAAAATAACAACCATTTTTGTGGTGGCACCCTGATCACTCAGAACTGGGTCTTATCAGCTGCTCACTGTTTAATAAGGTATAATAAGAGTTATACTTGAAAAAGTTCTAAATAACCAAAAGAATAATGTAGGTATTTGCATATTCAATGTGTTTAACACAGTGTGTCTCAGTTTATTGGGAGCTGGTTATTACTGCTTATTAGAAATATGAAACTTATGGAAATAAGGCATAGGAAAAAAAGATTTTCCTTTATTTTTTTTAGGAGAAAGGCATCTGATATCACAGTCTACCTAGGAATACACAGTTTGGAGGTGACTACCTCTAATACACAGAGCAGAAATGTTATTTCCATTATCACCCACCCAGAATACAATCCTAGCACTAGTTACAATGATATTGCACTAGTCAAACTCAACTCTTCAGTGAGCTTCACAGATTATGTCAGGCCGGTGTGCCTTGCAGCAATCAATAGTTCTTTTCCTAGAGGTTCTACAGCCTGGGTCACAGGATGGGGTAGAATTGCTTCTGACAGTGAGTACTACAAACCATTGGACATCATGCTTAATTTATGTTATTGCATCAAATAATTCTGGTGTGGTTGTAGATAAAAATTTCTGAATAACTGCATGAAATGCAACAATATAGACAATGTTTTTACACAATTTTGGTGACTGGAAAATCTAGAAAATTTTCTTAGCTTAGACATCTAGACACAATATGGAAGCTGGAAAATAACTGCTGGCAAAGAAAGTCCTCCTGATTTGATGAGCTTGGTCTGGTACCTGGTCAGATCAAACTGGATTTTTTTAGCAAGGTTCATTACATAAATGCATGTTGGTAAAATTTCATGTGTTTTTACAGTGAATCTGCAGTCTCCTAAAACCCTGCAGGAGGTGAAGGTGTTGATCCTCAGTAACCAACAATGTGAAACCCCAACTGAAAAAAGTATCTGTGCAGGTTTACCCCAAGGGGGAAGTGATGCATGCACGGCAAGATATTTAAAACCTGCCATAATATTTGGATAAACATTGTTGTGTTAGAAAAGCAGACACATAGCTAACATTTTGTTGCCTCTGCAGGGTGATTCTGGAGGTCCACTGGTGTCAAAGCTAAACACAACCTGGGTTCAGGCTGGGATTGTGAGCTATGGATATAACTGTGCTTTACCCGCTTTCCCCGGTGTGTACACCAGAGTGTCTAACTACCAAGAGTGGATAAGCAATCAGATCAGCAGTAGTCAACCAGGATTTGTGTTCTCATCTGGCACCTCCATCAACCTCTTCTGTCTGTTCTTTTCTTTTCACATCATCGCTTTTTTAGTCTCCATCTCAATTTTCTAGTAATGATTACCAAATTTACCATACAAGCAAAACAAATCTGTATCTGTAGTTATAACTCTAGTACCTAACCCTGATTTTATTTTCTTTTATTTCAAATGTACATTTTAGCATAGATACAAAAAACAATACATTATGAACATTTGTACAGATGGCAGTAAGGATGGCTGAACAGTTACAGTCTGTCATTTCATTTAATGCTAGGCAAACAATATTTTACCCAAGTATTGTAGTATAGCAACAAAGTATATAGAGGTGGATGGGTTGCAAAGGTAAAGCTAAATAGATTTGTACAGCTTTCTAGTGGATGACTGCAGTGTAGTTTATAACTCTGCCTATTTCCAGGTTAAAGAAACCCCAAACACCCAATTATTGCTGTGATCATACTAATTGACTGATGTTTCGCAAAAAGTGTTTATGTTGACACTCAGTAAAACACAGGCACACACAAATGTATAAAGTAATTACAAAACCAAAAACCCAGCATGATAAACAATATGAACACAGCAGTTCACAGCTTTAATTAAGGATAATAAGTAAAGTAATAAAGAGTGTCATTCACCATATTATTATTTTTGTATAATTATTTTAACCAATTACTTTTGGGAATGGTGTCATACAAATTCATTTGATCCTTATTTCTATAAAAAAAAAGCTTTTTATAAAACCCACTCCAGGCCTTCACTGTGTTTAATTGTCACTGTTCTCTCAATTAAACTACAATTGTGATTCAATATATGTACTTTTTACTCACTATATTTTTATTGACAATGACAGTTAGTGATTACATTCTGCATCTCTGTTGAAGAAGCAGCCTTTGTTTAAGTTCTCTCTGAGACTGGGTGGTGTATTGAATCAGTCAGCTCTAAAAAATATTGTTTTACTTTATCTAACATTAATTACTTTATTTTTATTTGTCCATTAAATTCTAATGGTTTGTCTACTTTGAGACATTAAACTGTACATGTATTTGGTAATTAAAGATACCTGTTTGAAAGATTGCTTTATAACTTTGTCTTTTTTGAAAGACTTGTTTGGCCTACGTTCAATATGAGTTAAATACACAAGAACTGTTTAAATCACATGCTATACATTTTACTCAAGTCATACTGGAATTGGTGACTTATACCTTGTAATGGTGTAATTTTTGTAGTAAGGTATCAACACTTTTACGCAAGTAGGATTGTCAGGAGTCCTTTACACCACAGTTTGTGGTGAAGCTGGTTCCAATTAGCTGCAGTCCAGACAGAATGACATGGTGTTCAAGTATGGAAAGAAAGCCATGTTGGGTTATTAGGTTTGCTCAGGTGTGGCAGGGTAGCTCAGTGGGTAAGGTGTTGGTTTACTGATCAGAAAATCAGGGTTTCAAGCCCTGGTGTTGCAAAAGTGCCACCCAGAGCCATACTGGAATTGGTCACGTAATGGAGTAAGTTTTGCAGTAATGTATCACACCTTTTACACAAGTAGGATTGTCAGGAGTTTACACCACAGGTTATAGTGAAGTTGGATCAAATTAGCTGCAGTCCAGAAAGAATGACGGTGTTTAAGTATGGAAAGGAAGCCATGTTGGTTTATGTTCAGTGACTGTTTGTTTAGGGGTGAAGTGGTAGTTCAGTGGTTAAGGTTTTGGATTTCTGATCAGGAGGGTGAGCGTTCAAGCCCCGGTTTCCCCAAAGTGCCACCCAGAGCCATTCTGAAATTGGTCACATAACTTGTAATAGAGTAAGTTTTGCAGTAAGGTATAACATTTATTACAGAAGTAGGATTGTCAGGAAGTCTTTACACCACAGGTTGTGGTTAAGTTGGTTCC
The DNA here is from genome assembly GCF_946808225.1 of Silurus aristotelis. Classification (NCBI taxonomy): domain Eukaryota; kingdom Metazoa; phylum Chordata; class Actinopteri; order Siluriformes; family Siluridae; genus Silurus; species Silurus aristotelis. Next base: position 9,215,712 of record NC_139590.1, read on the forward strand.
AATTAGCCGCAGTCCAGACAGAATGACACAGTGTTCAATTATGGAAGGGAAGCCATGTTTGTTCATTAGGTCCAGTGATTATTTGCTAATTGGTGGAGTGGTAGCTCAGTGGATAAGGTGTTACAAAATGTAATTGATCTTAAAAAACTTTTAATAAAACTTTTATTAAAAAGTTACTTGATACGAGGCCAATTGATCAGCTGACTGGATTTTGGGTTGAGCTGTAAATAACAGTTGCATGCATGCAATGTCCAACATGGACATAAAGCCATTACTGAAATAACAGCCAAGAAAACTGCATTTACATCTTAACGACTTTGCAGATTTTGACAGCTTTGACAGGGCTATATATCTTCAATGAATTAGTATAGCACACCTTCAGAGGGACATTCATTTGGTTTATTTCTCAGTTTGTTTTCTAAGGCAAATCTGTGTACTGATATTACAACTAATAAACAAGCATAAGTAAGTAGTGGCATGAACAGTCTTTTTATTCACAGTATGACCTTAACAATCACCCAAAGTACTGGAGATTGTTATGACAGAGGTTCAAACCAGGGTCATCAGAGTTCATGCATTAGTTTTAGTTTTGCAGAAAAGAAAGGGGGGTTGCCTTAGTATCACTAGGAATCAGAGAGGCAATATACAAACAAGTATGCATAATTTATATATACACACATGCAGGTAGTTAATTTAAAAGAGGCAAATGCGAAGGACAGGGTAGTATAGAGACGGATGATCCGTTGTGGGGGTGGTGGAAGAAGAACAACAACAAATATAAGTAAATATGTTACAAGTTAAAAAGCCAAAACTCTTAGAGCAATTTAATGGGGGAAAAACAAAGGTTCCAAATCAAAGAGCAAACAAGGAGGAACAAGACTTACTCTTGGCACTAATATCAGGAGAAACGGAGGATATGTACAGACACACATAGCAGGTAGGAAAAACAAAAACCAAGCAGGGAACAGACAAGGAGGAATAAATAAGATACACATTGGGCACAGGTGAAAGCGCTGAGAAATAATGAGGCAATCAAACACTTTGGCGACATCTGGTGGACAAAAAAGGGTGGACGCCAACAGAAAAAAGGCAAATCAGTCAAAAATTCTGACCGAAGTTGCAAGGTAAAATATATTCAGCTTTTAAAACAAACCTATAAACAGATGCTATTACAACACCAATTCCAAGAAAGTTCAAACTTTTTATGCAACATCCCAACGTTTTTGGAACTGGGGTTGTATATTAAAAGCAATTTTTTAATTAAAATCAAGAAACAGACAGAAGGCTTTATTTTTCCAGGGGAAAAAAAATTACGTTTGTTGTCCAGCAAGTGTAAATGAAACAATTTTTTATTTAATTTCACTACTTATCACACCACTCACATTATAGCAGTGATTATATTATATTTATTATAGCAAATAAAGACAGCTTTTGCTCAGCTGGTGTCATCTGCTGGGAGCTTGCATGATATTGTGGGTTTATCACTTTATTATCCTATATCATGGGTGGGCAATTAATTTTTACAAGGGGCCACTTGAGAAACCTGAATTGTGGGGCCACACCAACGATAATAATTTAGGGATGCACCGAAATTCTTGGCCGAAACCAAAAAACAAAAATGAGGAAACCAAAGCCAAAACCGAAACACCGAAACACCGAAAGAAAAGATTATGTGAATTATTAGAACCATTGCATTTATGGCTATGAGTGTGAACTAACCTCACTAAAATCAATGCACTGCAATTCAAAGAGTAAATCAATTACAAAAGTGTTTTATTTATTATTATAAATTATTGTTATTTATTTGTTACCATTCATAGTATTGACAGACAGACAGCGGTCAATTATTATTAGCAATGGTCTGTTTGGAAGCCCATTCAAGTGAATGGAACGTTCTAATCTACAACATTAAGAAAAGCCGTGTAATAAATAATATTATATTATAATTATTATTATTTTCGGGATCCACGGGGAATGTTTCAAAGATCAACACGTCGAGCCACTAGAGACCACTGATCTAAGGCAATGAATTCCATCATTTTTGTGTTATGCCTTTTGCCTTGGCACCATCACTGGAAAACTTTCCTGCCTTTTCAAAAACGTCCTCTACAGACGGAGTGTGCATGCTCGGATTGACTACTTTTCTTCGCCGCGTTCTTCTCATATTTAGAATGGCAATCGGGATGTTTGGATTTCAGGTGATAAATTAAACCCGACTTGGAGAAACTCTTTGCAGATACACCCCCTCTTGAAATTTCAGCATTGCATGTTTTGCAAATCGCTCTCCGCACACCGCAGACATGTTGCTCTTATCCAGATAACCGTGTGCTGGCTGCGCTTTTTTATTGCGTCATTACAATTGTGCTTCTGCCGTGTTGTTTCGGTGATTTAGGTATTTCGGCCGAAAATTTTCGGTGCATCCCTGTAATTTATTATTGGCCTCGCGCGGGCCGGACAGGGACGTACAAAGGGCCGGATGTAGTTTGCCCAGGTCTGTCCTATATGTTGGAATATGATGGGAAGCACACACAGTTTCACTCTGCCTGGACATTCTCAGAATGGTAAACCATGGATTTTTCCCACTAATACAGAAGAAAAAACACTCATGTTATTCCTATTGCCTGATGAGACACTGGTGGGCCTAATTATTTTTTATTTTTATTTATTTTTTGTCATTTACATCAGACCTTCTTATTATTGATGTAACTCTAAATGCTTTGTAGCAATGTCCATTGTTAAAAGAGTTTAAACAAACAAAATCAAATTGAATTAAATTTGGTTAATTTTAAACTTCTAAACAGCCATTAACAATTAATATTTGTAAATAAATTAGTAGAAACATTAGGAAATAATTAAAGAGTAAATACTCTAAAATATTTTTTAATCATAGCACAATTACTCCGGTTTATTCCCTTTCTACACTCAAAAGAGAAATGATGTCACTAACATGGCTTATTGGTTTCTGTAATTTGTGTCATATAAAGAAAAAGATTCTGCATTTATAAGTTAAAAATCCAACCAACCCTTTAATATTTCACTTTTTATATAATTTACTGTCACCAGTTGGTGTTACAGTAATACGGATTTAGACCTCCAATGAGGAAGTCACTGAAGATATGAGCAATGAGATACATTTTCTTAGGTAATTTTTTTTTTCTTCTAGAGTTTAGAGACAATCCTTGAACGGGGGCCAAGGCTCAAATTTATAACTAATCCTTATAGGAAGGAGTGAGGTCAAAGTTCAAGAACGTACAAGGTAGTATTTGTCATTCATATTGAAGCACTAATCACTGCACACTCAAAATATTCTGCTGGTCAAGTGAACTTTGTCACAGTGTACCTTTCACAATGTACATTTACAGAGTTTTACTTCATGTAATAATCCAATTATAAAGTAAAAAGTAAAACTTCTTTCTTTGGTTCCAGCACCAGAACCAGATCACAGCTCACTCAACACATAAATACTCGCCACAGATTTTACAAGAGCATTCCTTGCACACATTAATAAACCTATGACAAGGGCTGTTACCTTGTCTACTCCACAATATTTACACACCTATTTTGTTTCGGTTAAGACGAAAAAGAAAGTAAACTCTTCTGCAATATTCTGTTTGGCCCATATGGCCTTAATATCAAATATTACTGCTACACTGCTACAAATACATAGGTGACAACAAAAGTATGCTAACATTCAGACACCAGGTGGGAAAGAAACCCCTCCTGCTTCCACAAACATTATGAGAGTAATTAGCACCTTTGTGCTAGTAAAGAAATTTAGATGATAAGTTCCCAGAATTCGGCATTGTACTAGAGGGCCAGGCTTTAACTAAAAAGCCAAAACTTTATTACATGACCCACAGGCCTCTGTAAGCATATTACAATTTTCTCAGAATGACAGCACATTCTGAGAAAGAAGTATTACTTTTACTGAAGAGTATTTAGACAAAAGCCCCTTCTCTCCGAAAAAAACAAAACAGTATAACTTACATTTGTTAAATTGCAATTGACCAAGCCATAATATTTCTGGAGCATAATATTTGGGACTGATCATAATGCACGGTACAATGTTTGGTGAAACCTAAACACAGCATATCATCATATACACATCAGACCACCTGTTAAGCATGGCTGTACAGGGATGACGATTTAGGCGTGTTTTTCAAGCCCAAAACCAAGGAAATTTGCACTCAAAAAAACAAACAAAATTGAGAACAACAATGAGATCAATCTTCCACAGATCAAATCAGCATTTAAATAGCTAAAGAAGAAGCGAAATCTAGGTGTTAGAACGGCCAGGTTAAAGTCCAGAAACTAAACAAATGGCATCAAAATTCTATAAACTGAAGCAATGTAGTAAAAAAAGATTTAGTCTCGAAACGATGTAAAAAACTCACTTGTTTACTTACATTAATGGTTGTTAAAGCTGGTTTTACTAAATCATAGGGAGTATTTACTTTTTTCCCACCTGGTTTTTATTGGTTTATTTTCTGGAAATGACTTCATATTAAAATCCATATTATTTTATTTGTTGTGGCCTGTGATTATATTGTAAAAAACTTAGTGAACATACTAACAGCTATTAGTATACATACATTTTCATAAATACACATACATTTATTAATAATATAGTACATACCACCCCCCTCCGCCCCATGCAAGTGGGTCACCTAACCTTTCTGCTACATGTGGTTCTTTTTCAAACTGTTACCACAAAGCTGAAGGCACTCAAATCTACAGGACGTCTTTCGATGCACTTTTAATAACATTTTGCATTCACTTGAGCTTGAAAATCCAAACCTGTAACAACATAGCAATGCCCTGTGCACAAAGTGAGCTCCTTCAAGATCTGATTTACGTGCTTTGGAGAGGAAGATCTTGAGTGGCCTGCTATAGAGCTTTGATCTCAACCCTACTGAACAACTTTAGGATGAATTGGAATGCTTACTTTGCTGACAGATTTTCACACACTGCTTCCTGTGACGTAGCTTCCTGTGACGTAGCTTCCTGTGTTTGACTTGTTTGCCGCGAGTTACGTGTTTGTATCTCTCGGCGTCTTTCAAACAAACTTTGCTATCTATCTATCCGTTTTTCCTCTTTTAATAATCCTTAATTGTTTTTGTCTTCCTGACTTGTGCCTGTAGTTAGTTAACTCGACTATAACTAGTGTTGTTTATATTTATTTTCTCTCACTCACATCTCTGTATAATAAATCTGTTCGTGACGATAAGCACTATGCCGGTTGTTTGTCTGCATTCGAGCACAGGTGAGGACTCGTTCGAGTTGCAAACGGTGGCGTTGGAGATGGAGGCATTGGAGAAACAGATTCGCGAGCTGCATGTAAAGCATGACCGGCTGCGAGAGCGGAAAGCGGCGCTGGAAACATCCCGGGCGGACGCGCACTCATCCCAGGTAAACTCCCAGGTTGAACCTAACGCTCCCAGCACATCAACTCCGCGTGCTTCTATGCCCAGGCCCAGCGCACCTACAACTCCGGCACCGGTGCAACATGGACCCTGGATGCGGCCGCGGCGGAAGAGACAAGCCAAGCCCCGATCGAGGACGTCTCCACCTAAACCACCGGCCTTCGAGATCTCGACCGAGAACCGCTTCGTCCCCCTCCGCGAGACGGAACGCGACACTGTTATTCTCGGAGATTCCATCGTCCGGCATGTCCGCGCTACCCGAGCTAAAGGTAAGGTGCACACTCGCTGTTTTCCTGGTGCTCGTGTTCTGGATGTCGCTGCGCAGGTACCCGCGATCCTGAACGAGAACTTCGGAGCGGTTGTTCTCCATGCCGGATCAAACGACACCAGGCTGCGGCAAACGGAGATCTTAAAGAGGGACTTCAGGATCCTGGTGGAGACGGTACGCAGCACATCACCCACAACGAGGATCATTGTGTCAGGACCTCTTCCCACTTACCAGCGAGGGGCTGAGAAGTTTAGTAGACTTTTAGCTCTAATTGAATGGTTACAGTCATGGAGAACATAAACTTCTCTTTGTTAATAACTGGAACTGTTTCTGGGAGCGTCCTAGGTTCTTCCGCCCTGATGGCCTGCACCCCAGCAGAGTTGGAGCAGCAGTGCTATCAGATAACATCTCTAGGATACTACACACCATCTGACTGGTAAGACATCAAGAAATCTTCAACTATAAGAACACGCATACTACAGACCAAATAGTTACAAGTTCACACACAGCCCAGTTTATAGAAACCATATCTATTCCTCGGGTAGTAAAACCAAGAATTACATACACAAGATCCAGAAATAATCTTATTGCAGTTAAAACTGAAAAATGCCAGATAAACAAACACAACAAAGTTCTAAAGTTCGGTCTTTTAAACATTAGATCACTTGCACCCAAAGCACTGATTGTAAATGAGATGATCACAGATAATAATCTCGATGCACTCTGTCTCACTGAGACCTGGATTAAACCAGGTGATTATATGGGTCTAAACGAGTCTACACCGTCAGGATATGTTTATAAGCATGAGCCCCGTCAGACTGGTCGTGGGGGGGGGGGTGTAGGAACCATTTATAGTGCTTCTCTTAATGTTAGTCAGAGATTAGGATTCAGCTTTAAATCATTTGAAGTGCTCGTTCTTAAAATTGCACTTTCAGAGATGCATAGAAAACTCGCTCTGGTCACCGTGTACAGACCCCCAGGACCCTACGCTGATTTTCTTCATGAGTTTGCTTGTTTTCTCTCAGACCTCCTGATCAGCTTTGATAAAGTGCTGCTTGTAGGAGATTTTAATATTCATGTAGATGATGAAAACGATGCCCTAGGATTATCATTTGTCGATTTACTAAACTCTTTTGGAGTTAAACAAAACGTCACCAGACCAACCCACCGTTTTAACCACACACTAGACTTAATAATATCCCACGGAGCAGACGTCACTGATATAAATATTTTACCTCAGAATGATGACATCACAGACCATTATCTCCTACTGTACACACTACCGGTAGAGCAGATTAACCGTGTTTCACCACGGTATCGACTTGGTAGGACTATTATTCCAACCACTAAGGACAGATTCATAAATAACCTGCCTGATTTATCTCAGTTTCACATTAAACCCATAAATGCTGATCATCTTGATGAGATGGCGAACAACATAGACCTTATCCTCACTAGCACTTTAGACACTGTTGCCCCCATCCGGTTAAAAAAGGTTCGAGAACAAGCACCTGCACCTTGGTATAATAGTCATACGCATGCCCTAAAGAGAACAACACGTAATCTGGAGAGAAAATGGAGGAAAACTAAATTGGAGGTATTTAGAATTGCGTATAAAGACAGTATGCTTAGCTACAGACAGGCGCTAAAAGCTGCTAGAGCTAAACACCTGAGCAAACTCATAGAAAATAACAAAAACAATCCCAGGTTTCTTTTCAGTACAGTCGCTAAATTAACAACAAATCAGGGATCTGAAAAATGTGTTCCATCACAGTTTAGTAGTGAAGACTTTATGAATTTCTTCACTGAAAAAATAGATAACATTCGAAAAACAATTGTGGCAGTTCAACCTCTGACAGCATCTCCCGACACAATCGTACTTACAACCCCACAACTACACTGTTTTACATGTATAGGACAGGAAGAGCTGTATGATGCTATTATGAAAGCTAAATCAACAACATGTCAGTTAGATCCAATTCCCACTAAACTACTGAAGGAAGTGTTATATACAGCTGGTGAGCCTCTTTTAAATATTATTAACTCCTCACTATCGTTAGGTCATGTCCCTAAATCCCTCAAGTTAGCAGTTATTAAGCCCCTCATTAAAAAACCTAATCTGGATCCAAACACGCTATCGAATTACAGACCAATTTCAAATCTCCCATTTATGTCTAAGATTTTAGAAAAGATTGTCGCTGCCCAGTTATGTAACCACTTGCAGGAGAACAATATCTTTGAAGAGTTTCAGTCAGGTTTTAGGCCCCATCATAGCACAGAAACTGCTCTAGTTAAAATCACTAATGACCTGCTTTTAGCTTCAGACCAAGGCTACATCTCCCTATTAGTTTTACTAGATCTTAGTGCTGCGTTCGACACTATAGATCATGATCTTCTCCTCGATCGCTTACAGAATTACATCGGTATTCAGGGACAGGCATTAAGCTGGTTTAAATCCTACCTGTCCAATCGTTACCATTTCGTAGATTTAAATGGAGAGCTATCCAGGATAATGCTAGTAAATTATGGCGTGCCACAAGGGTCAGTTCTGGGACCCCTGCTTTTTACAATATACATGCTTCCATTAGGAAATATTATTAGAAGGCATGGAATTAGCTTCCATTGTTATGCTGATGATACCCAGCTATATATTTCATCCAAACCAGGCGATACAGCTCAATTAGCTCGCATAACTGAGTGTGTTGAAGAAATAAGAGATTGGATGACCCATAACTTTCTGCTATTAAATCCTGATAAAACGGAGATTTTGCTCATCGGCCCAAAAAATAGTACACAGAAGCTCCAGCATCTCAGCCTGCATTTAGACGGTTGTTCTGTAACTACTAGTTCAACGGTAAAAGACCTGGGAGTTATTTTAGACAGCAACTTATCTTTTAAAAATCACATCAATCAAGTTACAAAAACAGCCTTCTTTCACCTTAGAAATATTTCTAAGCTAAGAAATATGTTATCTATATCTGATGCAGAGAAGCTCGTCCATGCGTTTATGACCTCTAGAATAGACTACTGTAATGCATTACTAGGTGGATGTCCTGCATCATTAATAAACAAGCTTCAGTTAGTTCAGAATGCCGCAGCAAGAGTTCTTACTAGGTCAAGAAAATACGATCATATAACCCCAATCTTATCGTCCCTACATTGGCTTCCTATTAAGTTTCGAATAGACTACAAACTACTGCTACTCACTTATAAAGCACTAAATGGTTTGGCTCCCATGTATCTATCCAGTCTCTTAACACGCTACAATCCGTCACGCTCCCTGAGATCTCAAAACTCTGGGCTTCTAGTAGTTCCTAGAATAGCAAAGTCCACTAAAGGCGGTAGAGCATTTTCACATTTAGCTCCTAAACTCTGGAATAGTCTTCCTGACAGTGTTCGGGGTTCAGATACACTCTCCCAGTTTAAGTGTAGATTAAAAACATATCTTTTTAGCAAAGCCTACACATAACACACATCACGCACATCACATCACAACCTTGTGCTCCAGAACATCTGATCACATGCACATTATCAACTTGTGCTGTTAATATCATGAACAGCAGCTACGCTAATTCCTCTCCACTGCTTCTCTTTCTCTCCCCATCCCGAGGCTTCCTGAGGTTTGGCCAGCTCCAGTCACGTCCCACCTCGTGAAGATTATGGACCTATGGATGATCATGGAGAAGTAGATGCCGAGTGTTTAAAGGCCCTGGCATGGAGAAGCTGATGCTGGATCTATGATGATCACAAATTGTTCTGTATTGTTGAAAGATTTATGACCAAACTTTTGATGTCACCCAAATGAGGATGGGTTCCCCTTTGAGTCTGGTTCCTCTCAAGGTTTCTTCCTCATATCATCTAAGGGAGTTTTTCCTTGCCACTGTCGCCACGGCTGCTCATCAGGGACAAACGCACACCATTCACCTTCACTGTTGTTTTCTGTAAAGCTGCTTTGAGACAATGTCTGTTGTGAAAAGCGCTATACAAATAAACTTGACTTGACTTGACTTACTTCACTCAAAGCCTCCTCACCTCACCTACATCAGTACCCGCCTTTCGTAATACCCTTGTGGCTGATAAAAACAAATATCCATAAGCCCACTCCAAAATCTAGTGGAACATCTTCCCAGAAGAGTGGAGGAAATTATAAAAGTAAATCAGGACTAAATGTGGAATGCAATGCTCAAAAATCACATACCATATTTATGACCAGGTGACCCAATACCTTTGGAAATATAGTGTATGTTTCAAATCGTACATCTTGGCCTTTATTAGGTGTTCCAATTCACAATTTATTTGCCTCACTGGATTCAAACAGGATTTATTTTTCTATTTATTTATGCAATTTTTCATTCAATTGTTAATTATATTTTATTTTGCTATTATAATCTTTATATTTCTCATATTTTTATTCTACAACCCTTACATGTTTACTCTTTAAATTCATTTAATTATTATCTTTTTTTATTTCTAATGGTAGCTGCATATCATTTTTTTTTTAAATCATCTTTACACACATTTTAATGCACATTTGAAATACTGTTCAAATTTGACCTTATGATAAAGTTAATCACTTACTATTATTATCACTGTTCTCCTACTGTCTAAAAAACGTTTGTGGACGGACTTGCAATATAAAATTTGCCTGTTTGTGAATTAATGTGTGAATGTGTGTGTTTGCATGGCCATGCCATGTTCTAGCAGACTGTACAAATGTCTGTGTTTTACTACTAAATGATATTCATTACTGGCTCGTCATTTTATTTGTCTGCTGTTTCCACACTTCACAACCATTGCGCAATTTGTTAGATATTGAAATTAATTTGATTGTACTTGTAGTCTGTACAATAAAAATTATCTAATCTATTTGATGTAATTAAGATAAATCTTTTCCTATTACTAGTTCTAGATCAGTGTAACGAACCACTCCTGAGGGCGTGTAAATTACCCAGATAGGGAAGATAAGAGATTACATATATTTGGAATGTGAGAAGGATCATCTTAGATGTAGAAACACGAAACAAGAGAAAGAAGGCTACCTGAAGTCAGGGAAGACCCAAGATCATGGAAATTAATTTATAGAAAGTTGTGTGTGGTGTCTGTGTTTTACTCCTTAACACTACAGGTAGGAGCAAAGACTTTTATATTTGATTATTTTCATTATTTTCTATTCTCAATTTGACAAAATATTTGCTGAATTGAAATCTCAGTACTTTATAAGCAATAATGTACAGAATAAATCATTATTTTTTTCATACGATATATACTACACATCATAGACCTAAAGCTAAAGCAGTAACATTGTCTTGGAAAAGTTCTTCACAAACCTGTTGATGAAGCTTGTAAATACAGATGTCTCAAGAAAATCATGGTTATATTTTGTATACATTTGTGTTTCACCTTCAAAACAAGGAAATATACAAATTATAAATAAACAGATTTGTACAATAATGTACAAAATGTACAAAATGTACAAAAATTTTATTCTGACCTGATTTAAAGCAAGTTGTAAAGCAGTTAGACTTTGAACTTGTATGACATGTCTTCGTTTGCCTTAGGTTAGGTGAGAGTGTAGACATTTGACATGGGACCAAATATTTACAAAGTGTAGTTACATTTTAGCCAGACCACATAGATTATATTAAAAATGGATACGCTTTTCTTTTCTTTTTTCCTATATTTCATATACAGTACATTTAACCAATCTAGCCCTATTGATATTTTTTTCTTTTCAGTCTTAATCACATTTTTCGAATCATTTACCCTGTTACACCTGAAATGATCCAAAAGTATTAAGTGTAACTGTACTCTTATCTTGGGTTTTGTGTCTTGTATTGTGTTGTCTTGTGTTGTTTGTCTGCACTGTCTGTCTGTACTGTTTTTCGTCTGCACTGTTTGCACTAGGTTGCACTCGATGCACTTTATGTAGCTTGTGTTGTGTTGTTAGCTCTATGTTGTTGTTTAATGTAGCACCAGGGTTCCGGAGGAACGTTGTCTCGTTTTTACTGTGTACTGTGTACCACTGTGTATAGTAGAAATGACAATAAAAGCCTCTTGACTTGACTTGACTTGACTCAATCTCTCTCCTCCTTCCCAATTAGGATCATTATCCCAGCTAAATGGTAAGTTTCGAATTGAATTAACACAAACATAGTTGAGACAAGCAAAACAATTATGACAGTATTTTGGCAAAATAATTAGATTTTATAAAATTGTGTTTAATTGTGTTTAGAATTGTGTATATGTGTTTTCATGACTATTTTGTAATCTTTCCAACCTTACATTGGACAAAATAAAGGTAATGTACCCTGGTTTATTATTATTATTATTATTTTTTAGTATGTGGTCAGCCTCCCTTGAACAACAGGATTGTGGGTGGTGGAAATGCTGTGCCTGGGGCTTGGCCTTGGCAGGTCAGCCTTCAGATAGAAACCCAACATTTCTGTGGCGGCAGCCTGATCAATGAGATCTGGGTCTTAACTGCTGCTCACTGTTTCAAAAGGTGTGGTGAAGACAACTGTGAAACACCCATTAAACACTGTGTAGCTGACTGGAAGTAACATTGTGTATGGACATTTATTGGAAGTATTAATGTTGGCAAGATAAGGCATGTGACATTATATGGCAGTAGGTAGCAGTAGACTATTCATTCATTCTAACTGAATCTCTTAATCTTTGATTTTCAGCCCTTTGCTTTATGAGGTTACAGTCAAGCTAGGAATCAGAAATTTGCAGGGGCAAAACCCTAATATGCAACAAAGGAAAGTTGTTAAAACAATAAGGCACCCAAACTACAACTCAAGAAATAATAATAATGACATTGCACTACTCCTGCTCTCTGCTCCAGTGACTTTTAACAACTATATCATGCCGGCCTGCCTGGCAGGAATCAAGAGTGAATTTCCATCTAGAACTAAAGTTTGGGTCACAGGATGGGGTAATGTTAACTCTGAAGGTGAGTGTTCCATAATCGGTGTAATTACTTTGTTAATGTATCAGAATTAGAATACTTTATTGATCCCCTAAGGAAATTGTTGATTCAAAGTTGATTCAACAAAGCATTTTGGTCGAAATAATTCACCATGGATCTCCACAGTGCCGCTGCCGCTTCCTGAAACCCTGCAGGAGGTGCAGGTGCCAATTGTCAGTAACCGTGACTGTGCAAAAACTTACGGTGATCTCATCACAGACAATGTGATGTGTGCTGGCCTCACCGAGGGGGGCAAGGACTCATGCCAGGCAAGAAACTAACTTTATCCTATTGTGTCTGATCACAGTACAGTGCTATGTGGGGGAAAAAAGCAGATATGTACAGTAGCTAACAGCTTGTTGTCCATGCAGGGTGATTCTGGAGGTCCACTAGTATTCAAGCAAAACACAACCTGGATTCAGGGTGGGATTGTGAGCTTTGGCTATGGCTGTGCTTTACCTAATTACCCCGGTGTGTACACCAGAGTGTCTCAGTACCAAAACTGGATAAAGAGCGAGATCACTACCAAAACACCTGGATTTGTTGATGTCTCAAATGGCAATCGTGGCTCCCCCAACCTCTTCTGTCTGTTCTTTTCTTCCTCTCTCATCCTCTTTTTCTCCTATCTCTCTATCTTCTAGTATTTCACTTATTCTAATAAGTTAACAAAATCAAAGTGTCAAAATCAAAATTAAAGATTTGTACTGTACTTTTTACTTTTTTTTTTCACTTTACATGACTTACTCAGCAGTTTTTAATTTATTTTAATGTCTGCTAATGCTGCTAATGTCTGGGATACTAAATAAGCTTGAAATGATGCTGAATTATATACTACAAGATAAGAAATCATTAGGAACATGTGATTCATGTCCATAAGTGAAACGGCTGTTTGCCAAACAAGATATAACCAAATTATGTACTTGGTACACTCATTGACAACAATTGCATTACATCATATTGCATGATAAGATATAAAACTAGGGACAAGGAAATACTAGAATGGAAAAACTCTGTATTTCCTCATTCACACAGTAGGTTTATCTTACGGTAATTAAAAGATTGTTAAAGCAATCAGGATTTTTTCTTCAACATTTACTCTGAATGCTTTGGTGTGTACACTCACTGTGCACTTCAATAGGAAATCATGTAAACTTGTTTATTAATGTAGTTATCCAATCATTCAATAATAAAGCATCAGCACAATGCAACAAATCGTGCAGACACAGATCAGAAGATTCAGCTAATGTTCACATCAAACATTAGAAGAGGGGAAAAGTTTGATTTTTATGACTTTAACATGACAGTTGTTGATACCAGGTTTAAGTATTTTAGAAACTGCCAATATGAAAACTTTGCACAAAACAAAGTCTCTAGAACTTAAACAGACTGGTGCAAAAATACACTGTTAGTGAAGGAGCTGCAGAATGAAATATTCCCATGCTGATGAGGAAAAGCAGAGACGAATGAGCAGACAGGTTTAACCAGATGTCTATAGTATCTCAGATTAACACTACATGAAACCAGAAAACATCTCAGTACCCACATCAAACCTTGAGGTGGATGGGCTACAACAGCAGGCAACCACATCACATTCACCCATCAGCCAAAAACAGGAATTTGAGGCTACATGCTGATACTGTACACACTCACCATTAGTGCACAGATGAAGACTGGACAAAAGTTCCACCTTAAGGGTCATTATTTAATGCAAGTTGAGATGTATTTATGCTCACCTTGTGTGAGTGAGTTTTATTTAGTATGTTCTTTCTTAAAACAGCTCAATTCTTTCTCGTTGTCAAATCAAATGTTAGGTTTAAAAGTTACCTAAAGCTCTTCACGTGTGTCTGCATGATTTACATGATAAATGTTTAGATTTACATGAACAAATTTAAATGTAAAACAAATAAAAGAGGAAAATTACAAATGACAATTCTTTATTATTTCTTTAAATTGCATAAAGAATATTAATATATAAAAAGTAGTGCACTGATAAATATTATTCATAAGAAATATGGCAACAAACATAGAAAATTAAACAAAGTCTTGAACTGAACACATTATGAAAACACAGAAAACTGCCTAATTGCTGTCTGCGTCATCGCTGATAATCCCACGCAAGTTGCTCCAGTCTGTTGCTCTCTTGCGCCCTCTATCTGCATTGCCATCCTCGCTGTCTGAATCGGAGTTTACCACACGTTTGAAGGCTGAGATAGGCGTTGAGCTGCCCTTAACACTGGGCCACGATGCCGAAGTTCGCCGTTTAGGACGACCTGAAATTCAAAAACATGAACTTACACAGGTGGCAAAAGAAAAGTATCCTAAAAAAAACCCACTAGAAATTAGAACTGATTTATAGCTGGACCATTCAGTAAAGTTCAAATGAAAATGAAGTGAGGTGTCCAGCATTTGGCTGCAAATTCTCATCCCACAGTCATCAATATCTTTCCTGGCTGTGAAATGCCATACCCGAGACATCGCCAATCGTTAAACTGTGTCAGGTTTAAGTTTATGCATCAGTGTATGTTTGTCCTGTAGTTGCCGTGTGCAGTCACATGACAACCATACATGGCTACACCACCTTGTTGAGGAGGTTCAATCATGAGCAGTTCCTTTTTCTCCTCCACATGTGTCCTATTTTATTTCTTTGGAACAAGTTCAATCATTCACAAGGCTGTCTACAAAAATTCTTCCATTTTACCTGATATTTTGTGCTTTTTAGAAAGTTTTTCTTCAGCCACCTACTTCGATTTTCTTCAGCCTTAAATTTTTACCATGGTGCCATTAGTGTGTTATTCCTTCACAGCAGTAGGACAGCGCATTGTGAGAACTTTATTCTTAATCCATGCTTTAAGCAGATATCCTAAAAGTTTTATGCAAACCATGATGGGACTATTGTGGATCAAAAAAGTGAGTATATTAATGCTATACCCTGAGTGGTAATTATGTTGCTGACATCCAGTTCTGCCAGCTCCTGAGCTTCTTCTCTTTTCATCCTAGCCTTCTTACACTTCTCTATAGATGGCTGACCTAAATGGCACAAATAATGACAGCTGTTATCATTATACATACACTCCACACACAATAAAAGATTTGTAGGAGTTAAGAATCACCTTCCACCCCCAGCTCTTCCAGTTCTTTCTTCAGCACTGCTACTTTGGCCTTCACTGAGCGACAGCCTTCTAATAGCTTTTTATAGTTACGCCGCACACCACAGAGGCCGATGTAGCGCTTAAGTCTCGACACGGCTTTATTCTCATCATCCTGTGAATGAAGAGACAAAAAAGCAGACAGAATGTCAATACATTCCTGATCATGCATTTGTAAACTTGGTTATCCAGAGTAAGTGCATTGAAAAACTTCAAAGGTCACTGAAACATTTCCTAACATGTTGGGATGCTGTGTGAAATGTAAATAAAAACAGAATGAAATGACTTGCAAGTCACATTAACCCATATATTATTCACAATAGAAAAAAATGAAACATAAAATGTTTAAGCTGAGGTAACATATCATTTTAAGAAAAAAAAAAAAAGGCATGTTTTGAATTTGATGGTTGCGACACATCTAAAAAATGGAGAGGGCAACAAAAGTAAATGTTCCAAACAAACAGTTAGACAAACATTTTACAACTAATTAGTTAAATTGTCAACAGGCCAGTAACATAATTGGGTATAAAAAGGGTATCTTACAGGCTAAGATGGGCAGAGGTTCATCAAACTGCAAAAAAACATGACTACAATTTGAAAAACTATTTAAAAATAAATGTTCCTCAACATAAACTTTAAATCTCTCATGTTCAAAAATCTGGAGAAATCTCTCCGCAAAGCACAAGGGTGAAAATAACTTTTGGATGCCTATGATCTTTCGGCCGTCAGGTGGCATTGCATTAAAATCAGGCTTGATTCTGTAATGGAAATCACTGCATTGGCTCTAACAAATCCAGATTATATTTTCTGTGAACAAAGTTTTTAAAATCTTTGTAATTTTAAGAAGCCATATCTGATCCATTATTAAAAAACTCCACCATCTTCTCTGAGCCAAAGCTAATTTAAAATGAACTGAGGCAAAGTGGAAAACTGTTCTATGATCAGTTAAAATGTTAAATACTTTCTGGAAACCACAGCCGCTGTGTCCTCCGGACTAAAGAGGAGTGGGACCTTCCAGCTTGTCATCAGTGCTAAGTTCAAAAGCCTGCAACTCTGACAGCATCGATGCTCACATGTATATTAATATTTTAGAGCAACATTTACTTCCATCCAAATGACATCTTATTCAGGGAAGGACTTGCATATGTCAGCAAAACAATGCTAAACCTCATACCGCATCTCTTACAACAGTATGGCTTTGTAGTAGAAAGTCCAGCCTTTCACAATTTTACAAAAACATTTGGCGCATCATGAAATTAATAATACAAAGAAGACCAAGGAGGTTTGAGCAGCTAGAATCATGTATTAGCTTTAATAAGACAACATTCCTCACCGCAAATTAAAAATGACCTGTTTTGTACCTTAAATCTGATTTTAAAAATACCTTCTATGTTCTATATGATTTCAATATAGTTTTATCAGATTTGCAAATCTTTGCGTTCTGGTTTTATTTATCTCTTACATAGTATCTCACCTTTTTTGGAATTGAAGTGTTAAAAACATTACACTTAATATTGTCCTAAAACTGCACGCCTTATCTTTTCATTTGTTGCTCAAAAAATGCAACAGCTATAAAATTTGGCATAAAACTGAGAATTTGCTAAATTAAATAATTGAAAGCCATTTCTTGCCAATTAAGTATCTAAAGAAAAATTGTTAGAAAACAAAAACTATTAATATGTACGGAAGACAAATAATGAAGAAGTTTCATTTTTTACCTTTCCTCCTTTGGCCTTGCTCTCACTTATTTCACTGTTTTTTTTCTTTGTCATGTGCTTTTTCTTTGTCTTTTCTTCCTGTTTGGGCTTCGTCTCCACTGCTCCTTCATCCTCTTCCAGAGAGGGCAAGGAAGAAGAGGAGGAGTCAGAGTCATCCACCTTTTCGCTGTCTTTATCCTTTCCTTTTACTGCCCAAAAACAAAATGATAAACATGAGAAAACACCACAGTAACACCAAGAATGGCTTTCAAGTATAAAATGACACACTTGGTACCTGTTTCTTTTACTTCTTCATCAGAGGATACATTTTCAGGATCTTTCTTTTTTTTCTTTTCAGTATCACCCTCATCATCAATGCTGTCACTAGTTTCTGCTGGTTTCATCACCTCGTCATCTTCACTATCAGAACTACTCCCGAAGACTTCCTTCTGCACTTTTCTCACTGCCTCACTCTCCAGTGACTTGGATTCTTTTTTCTTCTCCGATTCTTTGCTCTTTTTTCCAACAGCCTTTTTCTTATTCTTGTTTGCCATTTCATCACCACTCACCTCCTCCAAGCTGTCCGAACTCTCTCTCTCCTTTTTCTTTTCACCTTTAGCTTTCACTTTCTTTTGATTTTCTTTGTCTTCATTGCTTATCTCCTCCTCACTGTCAGAGCTCTCATTTTGCTTTGTCTTTGCACCTCTGGCTTTTGCTTGATGATTTTCTTTGTCTTCATCTGAACCACTAGAGCTAATGTGATCATCTTCCTCAATATCTAAAACCTTCCCCTTCTTCTTTACCTTATTTTTCTTCTTCTTCTCCTTCTCCTCTTCTTCAGCACTTTCTGAGCTTGTTTCCTTCTTCCTACTGCTTTTCACATTGCGCTGTTCTTTTACCTTCTTTCTTTGAACCTTTTTATTCTGTTTTTCTTCTACTTGTGCCAAGTCTTTATCACTTTCATCATTTTCTACTTTTTTAAGCTGTTCCTCATTTGCTACCTTCTCGATGCCAGAGTCTGGAGAATCTGAAACAAATAGGGTGCAAGTTTATTTTAAAATTTCAATCCAATCACATCACATATTGCCATAAGGCCAGCAGAAAAACAGCGTGGGCTCTTGTTAGATTCAAATCTATGCTCCTATGTTGATTTAACCAATCAGACGACAATTTGGTCACTCAGAGGCCCACTAGAAGGCTTAGAAACACACCAGCATTTTCATGTTCTATGATTGGATGGTCAGAGAGTGGACCACCGCAACCTGCATCTGTAACAAACTGCAAAAGTTCAAATGTATTTATGTGGTTTTAACTGTTTTCATTCCACAATGTCTGACAGAGAAGAATTTTCTCCCGTGCACAATTTGCACAAAAACACACAATTTGCCTTAATTTCAAATCCTGAGGAAAACCATAATGCACGGGAAGAATGCACAAAAAAGCACAGAAAACCTTTTAGGAGGTTAATATTGATGCTTGTGCTAGAGATGATGTATGCAGGCAGTGAAGCTGTGGCTGCAATGAAAGGAGACTTGTTGAATTGTGTTAATTGGGTTCCTTGCTGTAGTAATGGCATTCATTCTCACTGCATGAGATACCAGTCTGTGATGCAGCGCTCTGTTATACAATGTTTCTCTATAATATTGATGGTTTCTATAGCGGTGGCATTGTCATGGCTAATTAAAAACAAAAGCAACAAATTAAGTAAAAAAAGTTAAAGCATAAATCAGAAATAATAGACAGGCTTGTGATGTCAAAGAGTGAGGCTTTATTTCAGCAGATACAAAGTCAGGCAGTTCCAAGGAAGTGCCCAAAAACACAGCCATTTTATACTCTTTTCTACAAAATTTATACAAATTGTTACTTTTTATGGGCAAATCCTCTTCATGCGCCACTATTATCTTTCAATAATTACATACTTTTTTTTTTTTTAAGGCCAATGGCATAATAGTGAGGGTTCACACAGTCTCTAATTTTCTTTTTTTTATATCAAAAGTGTTTCCCAAGAACCTCAAAAACATGTGACTCAGGCATGGTCCAGGTCTTGGCCTGTCCATGACCTATTAATCATTAGGTTTTTGCACAAAGACCCCTGCTTTCTCACACTTTCACAAAACAGCTGCTCCCACCTATTTCTAATTTTTTATTAATTATGGTCCTGGCCTTGGCCTGTCCATAACCTCCTAGCATAAAGTCACCACAAGTGCCTCAAATCCAGGCCTTAGCTGTTCCCACCCATCTCTACATTTTTTAAAGTAGCAAAAGCATGGTGCAGGCCATGTCCCGTACATGACCTTATTAATTGCAACAAGATCCAAAAGTACAAAAGATAAAAGGTTTAAAGAGTACAGGCAGGAAAAAGAACCATAGCACCATAATGATAGTATTAAGAGGTGGATTAGTTTAGGTAGGACACCACTAAAGGTCTAGGTGTGAAATCTACAGCCTGACACTGGGTTACATATACTGTAGGCGCATGACCTGCTGGAGTCAAACTGTCCATACTCTCTGTCCCCTGTCAATCACGGTGACACTAGCTAATCATCTGTGCGCTCATGTATGTATTAAAAGGAGTGATTTTCCTTCAAAGTGTTATACTGCCCTGTAATGCATTATCAGCAGCAATTTACACTTCATCAGAACTTCTGGGTGAAAAGCTCAAACCTGGCAAACAGACCCCAGACAGTTCATGTCTAGATGGTTGCACAAGATGCATCAGATAAACAGATCACAATGCATGCCCTATGCCTTCTTACACGTGTGATCCAATTGTTTATTTGTTAATACCAGGTGTAACCAGGGCCAGTAAACGAGGTTCAAATCACCACTCAGATAATATAAACATGATATTGTCACCTGTTGGATCTGTCGCAAAACGTAATTTCTTCTTCCTTGACACATCTGCGACTTGTTCCTCTTCCTCATTATCTTCCCTTTTACGTTTATTTCGATTGTGTGGTGGCGTCACGCTTATTATTAAAGGTTCATCATCACTGCTGCTGTCCTGTAAAGATGCAGGAGGTCAAATCTTATGACTTAAACAACCGAGAAACGTGACCATCGATCAGAAATCGAGATGATCCATACCTGCATTTTCAAGAGTTCCTCTTCTACGATTTTCTTCAGCAGCTGTCTGTGTTCTGCAGCGAGCGAATCCCTGCCCACATGCTCCAGATACTTCTTTCGCAGTATGCCAAGTGTCAAAGTACTACACGAGGACAGAGTAGAGCTCAAGGAATCACATTAATAACAGGAAGTAAGATGCATCAATATCTATCCGGGATTTGTAGCATAAAAAGTCAACAAGCTTGCATCGAGCACGCGCTGGTTCCCTCCAAATTCTGCCTACGTCATAAAAATATACTGCCAAAGAAGCTTTAATCCAAAAAAGAAAGTCCGCTCACCTGAGATCTGAGCAACTGTGAAGCTTTCTGGACACGAAACTGCGCATAGCCTCGGCCTCGGAAACCATGTCTAATTTGTAAGGTCAAGTCACTGCAAGAAAAAAAAACAAAAAAAAAAACACGCGAAGACGTCGCGCACTTCCAGGTTTGGCGCGCTCTCTCGCGGTCGCGCGCACGTCGCACTGCGTCATCACGTACTCCTGTTTAGGTGGGGCTTCATGACGTGACAAAATAATGCCTCGAAAAAAAAAAAGTGTCACGCCATACTATTTGAACCATAAATAATCCTTAGTTTATTTCTCAACGATTATGATGGCGTGTCTTCGTCCCTGAACTGTCTCAATGCACGTCCCGGACACGAACAAAGTAAAACAAATCGTGCAGGGGGCGATAAGTGATGTAATAGCTATGGATCCATTCCTGTGAATTTGCTCCATACAAATATGGTACAATTACATTTAAAATGCAATCTATTCTGAAAGCATTCGGGGATTTGTTACTACAATATTGCATTATACAAATTTCCTTTAAATCTAAAACAACACAAATGCTAAACCTTCTCGTGGCAAGAACTAAAATGCTCCAAGAAAGAAATTAGCATCATAAACATGTTTTTCATATTTGCATATTTCATGTTTTCGTTTGTTTCAGGGTAGATTTAAATCCTGACACCTTTTTTCCCCCTTCTAAAACTGGCTTAATTTTAAGGAAATCCATATAGACATTTTATTTGCAAAGCATTCATCAAATATTTGATAAGGCTTATAAATTATTAATGTACAAAATGTATTTTTTTTTATTAATGAACCTGTGGATAAAATAACAACCACCATTATTTATGGGCAGCAATGACATGCTACAGAATAAATCTTAAGATCTTATACCCATCAAAATATAATAACACTGTACATATGAACATGTATTCCTTATTTTAAAATACACCAGACTGAATGTAAGCATTACATTGTTTCACTGGTAATAAGAACAATTCCCATGAGATACTTAAGATATAACAGTGGTCATGTGCAACAACACTTTGAATCCTATTTACAGCTGTTTGACATGTTAATAACAGGTCTTTATATCCATGTTATTATTAAGAGTGAATGTCGTATACATAACTGAACTTCCAGTCACCCACTTCCAGCTCCGTCTGCATGAATGTGTTTCCACCAAGTTATATCATGGTGACTCAGTGACAGGTTTTCTTTTCAGGTTAGAAAAAAAAAATTTCTTTTTGAAAAAAAAATATTTTTTTGCAATGATCATTACATAAAACAAATAAATTGTTTACTTAAATATAATAAATAGGGTTAGTGGCTCAGACAAACTGTCTGTGTATACCTTAAACCAAAAATGGACGGTCTGCTACTGGATATGCTACAATGTTTGGCAGTTTTGTATACAATGATACATAAAGATAACTCCTGCCCAGGTTTGTTAGTCCATTTGGATGATTTTCTGACCATAGAAAACCTGCTATGGCCAAATCATCATTTTAGACAGTCCTCAAGTAAATCGTCAGACATGTCCATATTCAAAAAATGTTGAAATGATTTGCAACTGGTTTATAGGGCTTTTTTTTTTTTTTTTGATTTAAACAAAAAACACAGACATTTCCTGTCTGACTGATGAAACACACATTTTTAAACTGAGATAAACCGCCTTAAAATCAATGTCACTGTTTCATTCTAGAACATAACTTGTTAACATGTTTCTTTGCAAAGAAAAAAAAAAAAAAAAAAAAAAAAAAAAAAAAAGGAAATGTGTTCCAGATAATTAATAATAATGGAATAATGGAAGTCTAAGGGCACTGAGTTTGTTTCGATCTATAAACATTCATGCAAAAATAAATTTCCTTTATTTTTGGAGGACTTTTAAGATCAAGATCGAAACCACTATATATTCACTCCTAGGATTTTTCAGACCTATGAAAGACTATGTAGTTGAGGGTTACCAGAATAGTTATAGAGCTCTTATTGGGCATAAACATATCATACATCTTTTTAGAAAGTGATGCATTAAACCACTTAAGTCTGAGGTCAGTCTCTTCTTTACTAACAGATTTAACAGCTCTAGTTTTATGATGTATACACTATGTTTCTGACAGGAATTTGCAACCGCCCTTATACCCTCATTAGAGATGTGCTTTAAGTGAACGTTTTTCCTCATCTTTCTTTTAGAACTGGGAAACACAGGAAATTCCCATCTATCGCAATCACACTTTACAACCAAAGTTAAGAGGATAAAGTTGAAAAACCCTGGTGTGTTTATCTGAGAAGCCACTTGACGACTTTGATTTAAGGAAAGGTCCAGGACAACATCGTCTTTAACAGGAACATGCATCATACATTAGTCTAGTGCGAGTCGTGTCCAAGTACCTTTCTGCAGCTTTCACCCAAAACGTGCACACATCCACATAGAAAATATGTTTACACATGTTTTTACACATATTCTTATAATAATATTTAAAAAAAAAGATGAAAATTATGGACAATAAATTAACAGAATAATAAATATAAATGAAGCAGAACAAAATCGAATTATGTGCATTCATCCTAAAAAAACAACCACACTGTGGCTCATGAGATTATTTCTTAGTGCAGTGTTACTGTACCGAAGATTCATTCCCATCATTGCTCAACCAACCCTCCCCCTCCCCCAACCATTCTAGTAAGTCCCTGCATATAAATTATTCACAATTTTCCTGTTATAGTACCATTAGGCACTTTGTACTACTCATAGTTATCATTTCTCCCTCGATCCATGCTCAGTCCTTGTACACAGTCTGCTGTCCGTGCCCTCTTTCGTCATGCATAATATGTCTCCGAACATGGATCCTTCTTACACGTCTGTCTCCACCCCCCACCCCAGCCCCATCTTCCTCTGACTGACCCACCCCTGGAGACGAGATACCACCCGAGTCCAATAAACCCATGCCTCCAGAGCCCCGACCGTTCTCATAGATTAGTATGTTTAGGGTTTCTTCAAAAATGCGTGCCTCTGGAAACTCCACCTATGAAAAGTGAAAATATACAAATATATTAGATTAAATAAAAAAAAATAAAAAAACTTTCAATAGACAATTTACTAATGTATAGTATGTATGGTTTGCTTACTTTGGTCTGTTTCTTTTCAGTGGCATATACGATAGAGGTACAGCAAACCTCAGCGATTTTGCGTCCCTCTCCATAGAAGGACCAGCAGCAGATTTCATCTCCCAGCACGTCTTTAATGAAAAGCACTCTACCGTTAAAGCGCAGCCCCAGTTTATCGAACAACTCAATGTTCTTCAGCAAGTTGTCATCGGAGTTACTGGAGAAGCAAAAGAAATAGTGTGCACCAAAATCAAACATACTACATGGAAAGTTCAGGCATCCAGGGCATGGTGAATTTTCATATTCCCTTGTCTTAATACCTAAGCATGAAGCCATTTTGTCACTTGGCCAACGTACTTCATGAAACTTGTTGAATGCAACTCCAAAACTGATGAGCGATTGACCTTGAAGCTGGTACAAAGTGTTGTATTGCTTGCATTTTGGTCTCTGCAATTTAAGAAGTATGCGGCAGGTACCTTTATTTCTAATGAAACTGACATTATTTTCGCATTTCTGAAGTTTTTTAGTCATATGGGCAGCGTCACCCTCTTTTGTAGTGCCAGAAAGCTTTACACAACGAAAATAAAATAGGCTACAACCAATTGATCTGTGAAACAATGGATAAAATAATAAAGGACTATTTTAGGTGAACGTGATTTTAAAAACGTGATTTTAAAAATTTCTCGGAATTGCGAGAAATAAAGCCAAAATAAGGCAATTTTTTTTTTTTATGTGGCAGAAACGGGCTTCCATGGACTTCTGTCCCCAGATAGCTCTGAGATTATCAGGATTTTGGTTGGTTATCCAAGTGTTCTCAAAATAAGCACCTTTTTATTATTTGTGTTTACAGCTTTATTAACATTTATGTTTTGTATGATGACATTGTAAAAAAAAAATAAAAAAAATAGCATGTATGTGCTGACAGTACCTGGTATAGGAATATTTATTGTTCCCCCTGTTATTCTGCAATTTCACCACAGGCTGAAACAGAATGAAAAACATTATTATTATTTTTTTTTTTAAGAAATGATTCAATAAGATTAACATATCTTTATAAGCACATGTATCTGGATGCCCGCATGCCTACAATGGCAAACAAATTTCTCTCACCTTCTTGCAGGTGGCGATCATCCGCTGTTCCTCCTTGGCAGAAGTGATCATGGGGATGCGACAGCCTCCCTCATAAACTTCGCTGCGTTTCTACAGGATGAAAAAAATTGTTCACACCTTGAGAGAGACCTAATATCTGTTAATAAAAGGAGAATTGATGTAAGTCATGTGTAAATCATGATGTAGAACAATACATTAGGCCACTTTTTCTTAATTTAAGAATATTATTTCCCAACATTTCCCACACGCTGGCAACATAAAAACAAATATTGAACTGGCTTTCAGAGCAAAGAGAGAACTACAGTAGGCTCCGAAGGTATAATTAATTCATTGCTATTGCATGTACTAAATATGGTCATGTGGATATCTGACCATTGCACTCACTCATGTGCCAACAGCAAAACCATAGGCATTAGTGTGTGTCTTTTCGCGTTGCTATTATAATAAGCGCCACTTTCCTAGCTGCACAATCTGATTACACCATGTGGTACATTCAACACTTTTTTATTCTGTAATTATAGCATTGGCATTTAGTTGTCCAAATAGGCATACCTGCAGTGTGGAAAGGCAGTGCTGGATAAGACCCTGCAGTCTATAGTACTGAGCTTCCTTCAGTACCTCCTCCAGCTCCCTCTGGCTCTCTGGGAGTGGCACTGTGCCATCCCGTAGAAAGTTCAGTACAAGGGAGAAATGCCGACCACATCTGTCCAACACCACCCAGCCTGGAGATAAAGAAGATGCTTTGATTACTTTCAGCTAAATAACTGCTGCGTTGTGTACAGTGAAACAGTCACGTTCTTTTTGTTGCCGAGGAACAAGGCTCTTTTCTATTTTCAGTCGGGAACCCTGTTTAGTTAAAGAGTAAATGCAAAACAAAATTGTAATTCCAAGATGATTCACACAACCAGTGGCAAAATGAGACCTAGAAAAATGAAGCCATTAACTTGTAACTTCTCATAAATGTATAGTTAATTAATTAGCATTTTATATTATCCCTCAATGTGCTTTATCATACATATCTTACACTGGTTTGGGTCTTTAAGGCTAAAATCACAAGTAAAAAACAAAACATTTTATAGCGCTTATACTGAAATTATTGGCAATCAGTGCAATCAGTAGTTGTATCAATCAGAAGTATGTGGTTAACTTAAACTCACATTGTAAATCTGAAATTCAATGTTTAACGCAGGTCTTCCCAAAAGCTTTGTAGAACTGACCTGAATTTTCTACAACCACAAATCATGACCACCTTAATCCTTTTATTCTAGATTGCAATCTGTAACATATGAACATTGTATAATGTCAAGAACATACATGTGTATAACCTAAGAAAAAAAACGATTTATAGGACGATGTAATGCAAAAAAAAAAAAAAAAAAAAAAAAAAAACAAGGAGTTGCCTGGTTTTACACATTATTTTCCAGGTATGTGAAGAGGTAGCAGGAAATCAACACACTGTTCACACTGGTGTGCATTCCTAATGTTTATAATTTGTACAGAGATTAAAATATAAAAGGTTAAAGATATACAAAGATATCTCCCTCCAAATCGTAAAACGATATTTCATGAGCAGTGCACACTGACTCGATATTTCATGAGCAGTGCACACTGACTCGCGTTTATAAAACGCTTCCAACGTGAATATTGCCATAGGGTGTGTCTTAATTCAACACCTTACATTTAAAATGACATTTTACGGCATTTCGCAGATGCCATTATCCAGAGCAACTTACAATTCTCTCATTTATACAACTTGTTGAGAGTTGCTCAGGTGACCATCAGAGGTAGTTTGGTGGTGGACAGATTTGAACTCACAACCTTCTAATCAGAAGCCCAACATATTAACTACTAAAAAAATTATTTACTAATTTAAAAAATCCTGATTAACAGCCTGAATTCAATATGTTGTTAAAACAATCCAAATAAAACCTGGTTATCATTCTCATTGACACGGTTTAGAAGTAGGGCAAAAAAGTGTCTATTTTCACTGTTACTGCATCACATTAAAATGGTACAAATAAGAAAATATTTTACCTTCAGGATCGATGGTGGCTTCCACACTTCCATCACAAATCCTCCTAAGCATGCTGTCCTCTTTGCTGAGGGTCTGGACTGTGGTGTAATGCAGAGATCCACCAACATTCAGCTTTACGTACTTACTGCCAGCCAGACCTGGTCCTGTTTTCTTCTCGACACCGTGGCTGGGGGATGGAGGGTCACAGCTGGCCTCTGGCACCACATTCCCACCAGAAGCTTCGGCAGACATCAGGAGAAAAGCAGTGCAACTCTTCACGTGTACTGCCTACATATGAAACATAGTTGATCAGATATTTTACAGAGCAGTTTTAACATTAACTGTACTCCAGTGCTAAACAAAAGAGCTCGGCCAATAACAGCTTGTCAAAGCATCAGGAACATGAATAAGAAGCACAAATAACGTCACCGCCCAGGATATAACGTAATATAAAAACAAGCCTGAGTCATTCTGCTGCTATTCTCAGTAAGCAGAAATGCATATGAAACCCACAGTAGTCTCAGATGTTACTCAGAGAGCCACTGTGCAGTCAGATTCGCTGTTCCTCGGGCTTTCGTATTTAATCTTTTATCATTTAATACCCGTTTCCACCCTGAAATCAAATGAGGCCATTCGGGACAGATGGCGAGACAGTGACAGGTCTCATGCAGTGGCAGATTATCCTATATGATCATGATAGCTGCTCCTATTATTTGAATATTACAGTTATCTCTTATATTCAGTTATCTTATAATAATTCCGCGTCCCGTATGAAAACATAGGAGCGAACAATTAAATAAAGAACGAAACACCAACGATCAAGCACTAGGCGCACAATGCTAGTTTTTTATGCTAGTTTACTTTCAATCTGTGGCTAATGATGTTGACAGTTAATAGATGTCATGGAAGAACCAAATACTTACCGAGCTGCTTCTCGGAATAAGCGCCCTAAAGCACAATCACAATTAAACGATAAATTCACATTAATGTTTCTATACGATACGGATTTGAAATAACGCGTTTTATTTGGCGTCAGCACTCAGGTTTTATTCGCTTCCTATCGTTCACTTTCCGTGTGGGGCTGACAAAGTCAAAACCTGATTGGTCAAAACGCAGATCTGTCACACTTTTTAGTCCCGCCTTTCCCCGAATGACATGCGCAATCGCTCCGTATAGTGCAGCATACTAGCGTACTAATGAGTACTCCAGAAAAGAGTGCATGGCAAATATGGACGCTGTAGGTTGCGTACTTGTTAGATACACTTGGTAGTACGGTAGTGCGCGGCTTGGGCGTAGGCCTGTGTGATGCAGGTGCACGCTGAGCGGGGGCAGAAATTCAACCAATCACGATGGCTGATTTATACAGGTCACTGTTTTGTTTTTATTCTGCAACACGGGAGGGTTACAGCTTAAATAAGGTTTTACTGTCAATTTGGAACAGTATTAATGTAACCAATTTCAGTAACATGCTGTCTGTATACATTATAAATCATCTTGGTCAGATTTTATGTGAATCTAGTGCCTTTCCCTGAAACACTGAATGTGAATTGGGACAACACCCTGAATGGAACACCAATCCACCACACAATGCACATACACTGTACACCGACCTTGAGAATTGTAACTTAGTCTGTCTGCTGGGGGAAGGTTGGAGAAAACCCAAAAACCTGAAGGAAGCACTGACAAATACATAACAACCATGCATAAAAATTATTTTAAAGCTAAATATTATAATAGGACTGGATACGATTTCATGACTCTGAGTGCTATAATGTGTTTTTGTTGTTGTAGTGTTGGTTTTCTTGACCACTTGAGCAACAAAAAAGACAAAAAGACTTCACCATCCAAGAGACCTTTATTTATTTTTAAATCTTAGCAAATAAATTATGCCTCCATGACAATATATTATGTTGATTAATAAATAATATGAACAATCGAATATTAGTAATACTTCAATGCAACAGAGTCCACAGCTAGACTCCAAGTATGGCACAGTGGAAGAGACAAAAACTCACTGCTTTATAGTAACAACAAACCATGATTCAATTAAAAAATAACATTATAAAAAGCAGTTCGGTTTGATACTGCATCACAGCAAGCAGCTGTTTTTTGTTTTTTCTTCGTATTTCTTCTTTTTTTTTTTTTTTTTGTCAACATAGTGCATATGCAACAACATCAACTCTGATAAACAATGATAGTAAGGATAATTGTTTGAATGAATCCTAAGCTGAAGCAATAAAATATACAATCGTTGTGTGCCCTAAGCATGAAAGACATTCCACCCCTTTTAATCCCATAATCATTCAACATTAAGCAGAAAGAGATTTTTAAGAAACAGCAAAGAACATTATGAAACGCTGGCATTATTGGTCATTATTACATTATAAATGTAGGAAATACTATGGCAACCTGTGAAATGTTTCTGACGTCACATTATGGGATGTCGTTATTTTGGCACTCGATCAGTTTTGTATACATCCGTTTTGTATGCATAATAGTCAATCAAAATATTTACATTCAGTATATTGTGTTTTTTTTCTTTGTGTGTGTATATGTGTGTACAGAGGAGAATGAGTATATTAAAATTATGTTTTTGTTCATATGATGTCATGTGTGTTTGTGTGTGCTCCTGTATTTTGTATGATTCACTTCCCCTATGGAAAAAAAAAACCTCTCACTCTCTTTCTTTTTCCTCTCATAAGTTGCTGACTCACCCTTAGCCTCATACTCGTCTGAACCTTGTCCTTACCATCACTACTTTTAGCTCTTTTTAAGTCCCTAAGGCACCAACCAAAATATTGAAAAACATATCTGATAGTGAGAAAACCATAAGTTCATGCTTAACCCCCTCTTAACTTTTTAACAGTCTCCTCTCTCTCTCTCTCTCTCTCTCTCTCTCTCTCTCTCTCCACACACACACACACACACACACACACACACACACACACACACACACACACACACACACACACACACAGTTACATGAGTCAGCAATGAGCAAGAGAGATGCTATAAATCAGAGTGAAAAAGAACGGAAAGGTATATTTGTTAAAGGACGGCAAGTGAGAGACAGACATTATATTATTCATTCATTTTTCTTTCCATCCTTAATTTTGGATTTCTCTCTTGTATGCTTGTTCAGATGGACACCTCGTACTCCCGTGTGTCCTACAAAGGAAAAAAAAAAACAACCATATCGTTTGCTTCAACAAGAAAGGAATATAATTTAAAAAAAAATTGTCTCAATGCTAACAGAAACATGATTTTAACATTAGAAAGAGGTTTATAGGTGTCTGACTACCATTAAAGAAAAGAAAGACAAAGAATTTTGTAAAATTTCAGATGTTCAATGTTTTTAGCAGTAATGACATAGTGGATTGACAGATTAGCATGTGGCAATAATTTAACTCACGAAACGTAGCTTAGTAAGATTGAATCCGAATGTTAAATCTGACTGTTGCATGATCAAATCCCTTAACTTAATTTGGTTCTTCAAGCTGATTTACAGGCTACAATCAATTTACAGAACTTTTGTCTGTCAGATATCATCAGTCAGCCAAGTAATCTCATTCGCTGCAGTAATCATTTCTTCAATGTCCACTTAATTATGTTCAAAGCATTTTGCCTGCACTGTGTTAAGTATCTTTATTAGATTATAGTTGATGGAAAAGTCTTACCCCTGCTTCATACAGTGGGTTATTAAAGTCAGACTCCACTGTGATAGGACTGTAGGAGTGGGTGTGTGAGAGGGACTTCCAAAATAGTGGTTTCCACTGCAACCTACACACACTAAGAAGGGGGGAATCGAGAGAGATAGAAGAAGAGAGAAAAAAGAAAGAGAATAACTAAATTATAAAATGCTCATTGGGTACAGTGCCATGAATGATTTTAAATTTGGGAGGAAGTTTATTTCAACAATGTTTTATAGAAAGTTCATAATTTCATAATTTCAGTTACATTCTACACAAATTCGATGTAGAATGTAGAATGTCGTGCTTAAGACACCAAAAAGAACCTCTGACTTTGCTGTATTTTATCATAAAATGTGGCCAAGAAAAGAGGCAGTTTGTTTGACATTACACATGAAAACTGAGACATTACACATGAGAACTTTCTCATCAGCCTGTCAGCAAACACATATATAACTTGTTAATTTAATTGAAGTACTTCACACAAATCTTTTTGATATCTGAATAATACTAGTTGATAAAAGTTTTCTAACCAGTGACTATATTTTGTATATATTTATACTTATAATATAATCTCACTATTTATATAGTTAAATGTATTTGCTTCTAACTGATTGGACATTTCTCATTCATGCTGTCAAGTGCAATGGCAATTTGAATACATTTATCAGAATGATTGCCTATACAGTATTTTCTGTACCAGTAATATCTACTGCATTTGCTAATCATGGAGTAAGCAAAAAGAAACTTGCAGATTCAAGAAACACCACTAAATTCAGGAATATTCAGAAAATCTTGTTTTCGGGAAAAACAGTCTGTCATAAAAATTATACTGAATTAGAAAATGCATAATTAACCAGTATTTATAAAAGCTTACTTTACCCACTTACTTTGTATAGTACATGTATATTCCAGCAATCAAAAGGATGACCAAGATAATCGGCAGGATGATGGCCAATGCAATGTTCTCACTCAGCATTTGGTGGGAGGCCTCTAATGACTGAGAGACTGAACAGAATTAAGAGAACAGTGAATTGAAAGTGAAAAATATAAAGTAATTGTTATCCTTGCTCTTACAGTGTTCATAACTACAACTAGCATTAGTACATACAATTGTGTTGATTTTATATGGTAGATTTAATACTGACCTTATTCATAAAATGTGATAGTAGCTCTGGTTTTAGTGTTGTGGTGGACTTGTGTACATGTCAATATACAGTGAGGAAAATAAGTATTTGAACACCCTGCTATTTTGCAAGTTCTCCCACTTAGAAATCAATGAGGGGTCTGAAATTGTCATCGTAGGTGCATGTCCACTGTGAGAGACATAATCTAAAAAAAAAAAATCCAGAAATCACAATGTATGATTTTTAAACTATTTATTTGTATGATACAGCTGCAAATAAGTATTTGAACACCTGAGGAAGTCAATGTTAATATTTGGTACAGTAGCATTTGTTTGAGGTCAAACGTTTCCTGTAGTTTATCACCAGGTTTGAACACACTGAAGGAGGGATTTTGGCCCACTCCTCCACACAGATCTTCTCTAGATCAGTCAGGTTTCTGGCCTGTCGCTGAGAAACACGGAGTTTGAGCTCCCTCCAAAGATTCTCTATTGGGTTTAGGTCTGGAGACTGGCTAGGCCACACCAGAACTTTGATATGCTTCTTACAGAGCCACTCCTTGGTTATCCTGGCTGTGTGCTTCGGGTCATTGTCATGTTGGAAGACCCAGCCTCGACCCATCTTTAATGCTCTAACTGAGGGAAGGAGGTTGTTCCCCAAAATCTCGCAATACATGGCCCCGATCATCCTCTCCTTAATACAGTGCAGTCGCCCTGTCCCATGTGCAGAAAAACACCCCCAAAGCATGATGCTACCACCCCCATGCTTCACACTAGGGATGGTGTTCTTGGGATGGTACTCATCAGTCTTCTTCCTCCAAACACGTTTAGTGGAATTATGATTCAAAAGTTCTATTTTGGTCTCATCTGACCACATGACTTTCTCCCATGACTCCTCTAGATCATCCAAATGGTCATTGGCAAACTTAAGACGTGCCTGGACATGTGCTGGTTTAAGCAGGTGAACCTTCCGTGCCATGCATGATTTCAAACCATGATGTCTTAGTGTATTACCAACAGTAACCTTGGAAACGGTGGTCCCAGCTCTTTTCGGGTCATTGACCAGCTCCTCCCGTGTAGTTCTGGGCTGATTTCTCACCTTCCTTAGGATCATTGAGACCCCACGAGGTGAGATCTTGCATGGAGCCCCAGTCCGAGGGAGATTGACAGTCATGTTTAGCTTCTTCCATTTTCTAATGATTGCTCCAACAGTGGACCTTTTTTCACCAAGCTGCTTGGCAATTTCCCCGTAGCCCTTTCCAGCCTTGTGGAGGTGTACAATTTTGTCTCTAGTGTCTTTGGACAGCTCTTTGGTCTTGGCCATGTTAGTAGTTGGATTCTTACTGATTGTATGGGGTGGACAGGTGTCTTTATGCAGCTAATGACCTCAAACAGGTGCATCTAATTTAGGATAATAAATGTAGTGGAGGTGGACATTTTAAAGGCAGACTAACAGGTCTTTGAGGGTCAGAATTCTAGCTGATAGACAGGTGTTCAAATACTTATTTGCAGCTGTATCATACAAATAAATAGTTTAAAAATCATATATTGTGATTTCTGGATTTTTTTTTTTAGATTATGTCTCTCACAGTGGACATGCACCTACGATGACAATTTCAGACCCCTCCATGATTTCTAAGTGGGAGAACTTGCAAAATAGCAGGGTGTTCAAAAACTTATTTTCCTCACTGTATATGCTAATATGCTAGTAGACAAGTATATAAGTATGGAAGTATGCAAAATAAATGTTATCATGCAAGTATTGCCTGGCCAATGCAAGGTGGCATAAGCATAATAATAAGTATTAAAAAAACTATTTAATGAATGTATTAAAACATTTTGTATTATTATAAAACAAAAAAGATTAGTTTGTATTACCCATAATCCCCTATCTATATTATCATTGCTGTCAAGTCCACTGGATTGTACACATTAGCCATCTGAACATGATTAAGTTATCAGTAAGACTCAGGAGTAACTGTTATATGTTATTAAATATTTATTAGGAAATGTTACAGTAAATGTGGTATTGATGGTGCAGTTGTTTTTACCTTCCAGTTTGTGATCTTCCAACAGCTCCTCATATGCCACTGTAGAGAATATAAACACTTAGCATATAATACTAAAATTTCATCAGAACGCAACCTTTTTGTATGCAGTGGATTTCTTCACACCTTTGCAGAAAGGGGGTGGGCTGTTCCACTGAGAGGGGTGTCCTGGGACACAATTGATGATGACCTCTCCAATCAGCTCATAGCCTTCGTAACAGAAAAAGCGCAGCGTCTCCCCTGCCTGGTAACTATGTTTATATAGAGTTTGGTAACCGTTGTCTGGCACACCAGGATTTGGGCATGGATCATATTTCACTGTGAGACAAAGGTAGAATAAAATATGCTATTATCGCTCTTGTTTTTAATGAGGTAAAAGTAAGTCGAAAAGAAAAAAAACAGTGATCATTTCACAGATAGAAACACTGAGAAATACACACAAAAATAAATACAAACACTTACAGACACATTTGGGGCTACGGTCACTCCATTTTGGCATGCCAGTATCTCTGCCATGGCAGGAGATCTGGCTAGGGCCCTCCAGCTGGTAACCTTGATTACAGGTAAAACGCACCACTGTTCCCACTGCAAAGCCTAACTCAGGGTGCACTGACCGAGCTCCATTTACAACCTCTCCTGGGTCAGGACACTGCTGGACTACAAGGAAAACAAAGCCAGTTAGAACATGCAGCTATGCTATATAGAAATCAAAAAAATATTCCAATCATTTAAAATTTACAAAATGCCCAAGTATGCAAATATGCCACAAGATTCTCCAAACTATCCTTGATTTTAATTTTCATTGACCTCTCAATAGCCTTCAGCATGGTCATTCACATTCTTGTCCATTATCATGATCTATAGTCCAGTTTGGTGGTGGTTAAATTCCTGATGAATAGTGCTTACAGGTGACACAGTGGGGATCCACATCTGCTCTCTGCAGAAGCTCCACTGGTGTACCACATTGTTCAGTGTCCACATTTCACATATAATCAGCATAATTTCTTTCCTCTAACACATGTATTTGCTTGGTTTTAAGCAGCTCTGGCAGACATCTCGTCATGGATAATAGATCATCACCAGAGACTAAATCAAAGTAAGACGGTGCTGTGTATCCCCAGAGTTCAATTATCCAAACCTTGTGATCTTCTTGAACAAATTTCAGATTATACCATCAAGAAATTCAAGTAACTATGTTTTGTTAAACAATTGTTTCATCTTTTCTTTCTTTATAATAAAGAAGAACCTGGACAGTTCTCTCAAAAGAGAGCCAAACAATTGTGGTTCAATTGTCTTCTTCCCCTGTGTGAAACCAAACTCCAAAAACTCATCCAAAATGCAACTACATGATTGTTTTTAATCTTACCAGCCACTCCATCGCTGGTTACATGCAGTTCCTTACATCGCTCTTATATACTTATATGCAAACATGCTTGTATGTAACTACCGTAATTTCCGGACTATAAAGCGCGCCCTTATATAAGCCGCACCCACTGACAAATATTTTTATTTTTAACATAAATAAGCCTGTCTATACTAAAACTAATGAACATTACACAGGCTTTAACGAAAGACACTAAATGCAATATGTTGCGATTCTATTAGGAGCATAGTGGTATTTTGGGAACAGCATGTCACTGCATTCTTCCGGTATTACTGCGTGTGTGTGCTTGTGAGACTGAGGATTATGTCTTTATTATTTTCTGATGCTCATTTTTAAGTTTCTTTGACTAACCCGTAACGCTGTTGCCAAGAAAAAAAAAAAAAAGCACGAGTTTTGGAAACCTGTCTGTGCTTATATGATTTCTGTTGCAACTGGAGTTTTAGTGAGCTCTCCCTTAACCCAGACTCAACGCGTTACAACGGCTTGTATCTAAACAGTAGCCGACCAAGAAAGTCATTGTTCACTGTCTTCCTCCTTCCTTTCACAACTATGTACGAGTTTTCCGAGGTATGAGTGGTCACTCTGTCGATTTTTTTGCTTTGTTACGCAAGCAAAAAATTGAGGTACGAGCTCGAGACACCGCTGCTAGATGGCGAAGCGAAGCCAGAAAGATTGTGGCGAAAATTAAGATAAGCAAAGAAGAAAAAGTTAAAATTTCAAAGTTTAGGGATACGTAGTGTACAGGAGTGATAGTAAAAAACGAGTTTTCCCTCCACCTCCGCTTATCGACTCTACCCCGCCTCCACACACACACACACACACACACACACACACACACACACCGGTGTTTTTGTTAGCTAAAGTCGTCTCATCTGCAAGGAAAATAGTAGTGGATAAAACTCAAGTGGCCTGCACTGAGCCCTGACGTTAACCCCTACTAAACACCTTTGGGATGCATTACAAAGCAATTTGTGTCCCAGGCCTCCTCACCTGATATCAGACTGAACTCACTAATGAAGGAGCACAAATCCAATAGCCACACTTTAAAAACTGTTAAAAAGCCTTCCCAGAAGAGTATAGCTTGTTACAATTGCCTGACATAGTATCAACAACTGGTTTTTTTTTTTAACCCATGTTTTTTAGATACATTAAACAACACAAAACTAAATGTATTAAAGAGTCATTTGACTTACTTTTCACACAGGTGGGTGGGCTGTTGCTCCAGGACAAATCCCACTGGCAGGTGATGATGTCAGAACCCAGAATGTCATAGCCAGGTTGACACTGATAGGTTATTACACTGCCCCTTACAAGTGAGACATGGGAAGAGCTACTCCAGCCAAATTCAATTGGTGGTAGAGTGGGGCATGTGTCATTTGGTTCCACCTCTGGAGAAGATCAAGTAAAGGGTCACTCCGATAAAGTACTGATCATAGAATGAAATGGAGAAGTAATATGATGAATGTTAATAATTCTACCTCGATAGTGAATCAAGAACCCTTGGCTAAGGATGAAGGTTGAGTCATCTGGGTCACTCTGAAACTGAATAGTGACCTCTGAGCCACCAGACACGACCCGGAACCTTTCCCGTGACCCCAAATACTGACCGATGACATGGGACATAAGGTCATGCCCATCAAATATAGTGAGAATGTCATTGTGACGAATGTTCAGACTTTTGTGAAGAAAGAGGGAGACAAAGAAACGCTAGTCAATTGAGGTAGTACAGTGGTTGCACTGGAATTTAAATGGATGGCCAGAATTGCATGTAAACCCCGATACCTATACACACACTTACATCTGCACATCCAGCTCAATCCGCTTGTCCTCACTGACGTGAATCTGCCACACACAATCCTGCCCCTTGGAGTAGCTCTGTGGCCAATCAGGAGACAGGACGGTTCCTGATGCATCTGTTAGCTCCCCACCACATAGAGCTGAAAATGGAATAGAGACATGTGTGAAAGCACTGAACTGCAAGGGTACAGGCAGTATGGTGGAACACAAAACTTGGATCAAAGACAAGCTACAATAAATATCAAAGACATCAAACTGCACTTTAGGACAGTATGTATACTTATGCAATATACGCATACCAACATTAATGGCAAAGGTTGCTATCGATTCCTGCTTTCTTTTTTTTATATCTATTGTTTCTTTCTTATTTCTTTCCTTCTTTTTTTTTTTTTTTTTTTTTTTTACTAACACCTTAGCAACCACTTGGAAAACCATAGCAACTCACGAACAACACCTCCAATAACCTCCTGGAACACCATAGCAACCACCTGGCAAAGCCCACATGGAATACCACAGAAACAGCCTAGCAACATGCTAACAACCACCTCAGAATAGCAACCACCTTGAACTCAATAACAACCACAATCTATTCTGCGCTTTATTATTTTCTTTATTATTTCTTTCTTATTTAACATTATTTGTTTTAAACCTTTTTCCAGTTCTTTGAATGCATATTTAACTGTTCGCAAGAAAGGTTTATTTTTAACAGATATTTCAACTTCAAAGCATACTACATGAGATGTCCCTAATGTATACAACATGTTTCCTAAATACATGTCATCTGCTTTATTAAATAGGTTCATCTGTTTGTTGTTGGGTTATACCTTTGCACACAGGTTCACTCTCATTCCAGTGAGGGTCACTTGGGTCGACACACTCCATAACCCCTGATCCTTGCTCCATGACAAATCCAGGAGAGCAGGAGAAGGTTACCGTAGTGCCGATGGGGAAGGTGATGTCGCTGCTGCTAAAATTCCCATGAGGGACATAGGGTTCATAACAGTGCTCGCCATCAAAAGCTGTGGAGTTACAACAGCAATAGTAAGAAATATCAAACATGAAAACTATATCTTTAAATACACACAGGTACTTTATATACCTTTTCACTATCTGACCTGAAACTGTACTTGATATTTTGGAGAAACATGAAACGGTTCATAAGAGGTGAGAAAGACAATTCTTTTTATAAACCAACATTTGCTATGACAAGGTCTCTCTCTCTCTCTCTCTCTTTCTCTCTCTCTCTCTCTCTCTCTCTCTCTCTCAATCTCTCTCTCTCTCTCTCTCTTTCTCACTCTCACGCTTTCTTTCTCTATTTCTTACCCTCATAGCGAAGTGCCATCAGCAGAGGGATGGAGGAAGAGTCAGCTGTTAGCTCCAGATACAGAGATGATCCTTCGCTCACTATCCCACGCTCCGGAACATCATCCAGATCCGAGTCAAAAAGAAGAGGCGTGTTGGAATTATTTCCACTGCGGACAATCAGTCTAAAAGGAAAACAGGTATATAAACAGTGTGTTACTGGAAAAATGGCTAGATATTATAGACAATGTGTTAGAGAAGGAGAAAATAAACAAGATGCATGAATAGGATTATAATACATTTTCTGAACCAACAGAATGTGCAAATAATGTTGTTTTCCTGCTAAGGCTGCCAGGTCTCCATGCAAAACCAGCAAAAAAACAAATATTTCCCCGAAGCAGTCTGCTGGTATCAGTACTTTTTCTTAACTATATATCTTTTTACTATTACTTATTAAAATGTTTTTATTTTTTAAAGCTTGTTACTTCAGTTTTAATCTATTTGGTGATATGATCAATATTTTTATTTCTCATTCCGCACCATTTTTACCCTATCAACCCCTTTCTTGTAATTGCACAGCTTTTTTAATGTCATTTCCTGACTATCACACACCACAGATGTATGCTAGTTTTCGTAGCTAACAACAAACAAGGCTGAAGGCAACAAGAAGTATGGGGTGAACATGGGTGAAACAGAGAGAGACAGTGTCGTAAACATGACTGATAACTGACTGATCATTAAAACTGATGACATTTCTGATCATCATCTTTTTAAATAATTCTTAAAGGATCCACCTACCATATTTAATTAACAATTAAAACCCCTAAGAAAATGAACAAAAATTATAGAAACATGACATCTCAAAAACAATTGATAGTAAAAGAATAATTTCCAGAGTGTAAAATTATTTAATAAATATAAAATAGTTTCTAACAAAGGGAGAGATTTTGAGTGAAATCAATAAGCATCTGTTACAATTAGTTAGTGTTAAAAACTTGAAAAGTATCAATTTAGGGTACATTAGAACAGAAAAATTGTGCGAGTGCAAGTTATATCATGACAATCATGCAATTCGTCTTCTCTTCTTCTTTTGGCTTCTCTCATTAGGAGTCTCCACAGCGGATTGTCCGTCTCCATACCCCCTGTCCTCTACATCTGCCTCTTTCAAACCAACTTATCTGATTAACACAGATTAAATATTTTATTCGATTAACAGCTATAGTATTAATATATTAATATAATGTGAGGTGCAGTTGTCAGTGTGACACTAAAATAGGTGGGTACTTGGTGGCTACTTTTTTTACTTAAGTACATGTCAGAGCCCAAACGTCATTACTTTAACTTGAATAAAAAGAGTAGTCAGTATTTCAACTTTTACAGTCTTTTAAAAACGTAAGTATTTGTACTACTTTTGCCATCTCTGTCTCTCTTACATAAGCTCTCCTTTTAGAGCCAAAAAGGTCAAATGTGGACTTATCTGTTCACAGAACTTTCTTCTAGACAATGACTGTCCAATTCTTGTGTTTTTACCTTTACCTAATTTGTTGAATATAAAAAAAGGAACTGGCATGTAGCTTAAAACTAATAAAAGGCTTTTATATAAAGAACATTTGAGCTTAGCTATTTCAGATGCATAACTCATGAGAAAATGATCAGACCTTGTAACACTGCTTACAACTAATAGA
This sequence comes from Silurus aristotelis, assembly GCF_946808225.1. Classification (NCBI taxonomy): domain Eukaryota; kingdom Metazoa; phylum Chordata; class Actinopteri; order Siluriformes; family Siluridae; genus Silurus; species Silurus aristotelis. The sequence goes on from NC_139590.1 coordinate 9,255,870, forward strand.
ACTTCACAATGGATTGATTTGTTCTATTTTCTAAGTGAATTTCCAGTTTCTTTTCTGTTTGCTTGTTATGCTTTAACTGTCCATTTCAATTATCTGCCATTCATGAGTTTTCCTAATGTAGACACTCTACTCTCAGAAAAGACATGCTAAAGTTCACTTGTCACTAAATATTTTTTGCTTTTAATTACATGGTAATGTCATTGTGGTCTATCCTTAAAATTCATTTGAGGAATATACTTGGATTTTCCATTATTTGTACATATCCTGTGGAACAAAATGTACTTGTATGTTCTCCCCAATGGGGCTAACAAAAAACCTCATTAGCATACTGCAGTTCTTATATTGCTTCAGGGCTGGAGCATATTTATGACTTACTTATCGTTGTCTTCATCCAAAGCCATCCTTTCAAAATGGAGGTGTAGTCTGTGGCCCTCTTTAGCTTCAAGCAACCAATGGCAGCTCAGGTTGCTATTGCTAAGGTTACTGCTTGAGGGAACGGTGGGAGAGAGGATACGGCCTACTGTAGCATTTCTGATCCATCCTCCACAAGACACAGCTTTACATAACACACACACACACACACACACACACACACACACACACACACACACACACACACACACACACACACACACAAATGACACAAATACATGTTTTGCTAGGTTAGTGAGAACAGAAGAACATAAGATGGACAGCTATGACGTTATAATCAATGATTTTAGCAAAAGTTAAAAGTTAAGTTAAAAGTGGTTTTAAAGCCTATAGATCTATACTATACAAATAGTCCCTCATTTTAGGGCAACATTCATAGCCATGCCTCCAAGACACAGGGAAGCCTAAATGCTAGTTCAAAAGGGAGAGCTGTCTGAATTTATGGGCAACATCGTTTAAAAAGTAAAAAATGTAACGTCTCCTCACCCATACACTGAGGCTCAGAAGTGCTCCAGTGTGGTCGGGTGGAGTTCAGACAGGTGGAGACTTCATGTCCTCTGACCTGAAAGCTGGGGTCACAGTGAAAGTGAGCCTGACCTCCAGGGTGAATGTCAGTCACAGTGACCCCACCTCCCTCAGGAGAGAGGGGGAATGGGCAGGAGAGGAGGAATGCTGAAAGCAAGTAAATAAACAAAACAGAGATTTGTCAATCATCAGTCATTAATCTAGTGAATAATTAGTAATGCAGTCCATTTCAAAATAGCTACCTTGGTAATGAAGAGTAAAAATGCCATGATTGCTCTGCTTCAGGCTTCGGTAATGAATCTGAACCTGATTTGTTGTGCTGCGTATCACCTGACCTTCAGTGATCATTGTCTCATTGGCTAAAAGTTCAGGTACTGAACCGTCTAGTCCCAGAATAGTCAGAGATTCCTCCTTAGACAAGTTGACCTTCTTCACCTGAGACACCATTAAAGACAATATTTGAACTGAATTCTTTTCATGTCACCTCTGTAATGACCAGACAGTACTTATCTAACCAGTGGCAGCTGTGGGGAGAAATGTATACCTGTATTTCCACCCCATATCCAGGATATACAGTTATGCTGTAGGTGCATTCCAGTGGAGAAAATGAAATTGATGAAGAGAGCTGGTCTGGAGACTCCACTATCCCCTCCATACCTGTCAGGCTAGCGTTACACTGCACTATAGGGATAAGTATAAAAAAAGGAAGGAGAAATGTATCAGTTTCAGTGTTGCATCTGGGTTTTTATTTATTTAGCAGCACTGTCAAAATGATGACATTATTATATTATACTGAATTTATAGTTGTTACAGTTCCTAATAAAAGATTTTCTTAAATCTGTATAAACTGTATCAGAGTAATAAATATCTGAAATATGTGAAACAGTCAGATTTGTAATGAGGATTTCATCAAAGTCCAGGTTCTTTTAAACGAATAACATATACGACAGTTGTCGCATCAAAGAAGAAGCAGTACTTAGATAACTTATTTTTCTTATGTTTTGCTAAAGTTGAGCAGATGTTAATGATGCTGATATCTGCTCGTTGGCAGTTGACCAATATCATACAGTGCTGATCAGCAGGTCTTGCAGTCTCAAATAAGAAATTCACAAACCGGTTCTACATGTAATTTTCATCTGTTAAACTGTCAGCTGTCAAAATTACAAACTTTAATGAAAAATACCTCATTATTTGAGATTTGCCATTAACATAAAAAAAAATATATATATATAGCCATTTATAATATATATATAGTCATTTTTAATTAACGTTTTAAATAATACCTGGTGTGTGGACTGTTGTTATTGTGGTAGTGGTGATTAAAGTGGTTGTGGTCTCCTCTTCCACTGGTGGTGATGTTACACCCCGCTTCACTCCTGGTTGGCCAGGTTGGGGAGCAGTTGAAGAGGTCATGGCTGTAGTGAGAACACCTGGTGACATTACAGTGAAGGCAGGTTCAACAGATGGGACTGCCTGGGTCGGGTTAGTGGTTGTGCCTAAGAGTTCAAAAGAAATACATGTATACAAACAAAAACCACAAACAATGTCTGCTTGAAAGTTTAAATACCATAACTGCTACTGTAATAAGGGCTTAGCTTTGGTATTTGAGAAACATGTCCTGAACTTTGCAGTTTTTTGCTTGGATTGGACACTAATTAAACTGGATCAACATAGCTGGCAAATAAATAAATAAATGAATAAATAAATAAATAAATAAATAAATAAATAAATAAATAAATAAATAAATAAATAAATGTAATTGTAACTCCGATTCTGAATATAACTCTATGTTGGTATCTTGGAAAAAAAATAAAATAATAATAATTAAGGTACATGGATTATTTGCTTAATAGATTTGTCACTTTGTATCATATGTAGGTTATACAATATGGAAAAAATAATAAACAGATAAATGAAACATTAAATATAACAACAAAACATATAAAACATAGCAATTTTGTCTTTATTTCTTTAACCATACTCCATGATGTGATCATTTTTTTAGCATTTTACTACCCACAAGAGGTGTATTGTGTTCTCTATCAAATAAATGGGGGCAATGATGTATATACTGTAAAAAATATATATATATATAATACTGCAGTATAATACCAAACATTCTGTAATACTAATATATATACATTCCTAGTTTGGCTTGTTTGGATTTCTGTGTCCTTCATAAGGTGAAGTCTCACCTATGTTGCCAGAAGACTGGCCAAGATACTTCTTACTCAGCAGCGCAGCATGAAGCAACTCACCCAGGGGGCGCGGCTCAGAAGTCATAGTAGGAGGAGCCTCCGAATCAGGAGTGAGAAAAGCTGCACCTGAAACAACCAAGAGTACATGATGTTGTGATGGACACCATGTGTGGTTTAACATAAAAATTAAATGATCAAACACATCTTAGAAACCTACCAAAAATTAAAAACATACAGAAAATATGCAAATATTTAAAATATGAATATCTGTAATACCTGTAGTCAAATGAATGTGCATAAGTGTGACACACAGTGTCACAGCAAGAACTGTGGACACCATGGTAAAGTACTGGAGGAAGCAAGCTGAAAGAGAAAATCAGAAAAAACACAAGACTAAATTTCTCATTAATATTGTGTCACATTTTGTGTATGTGTCTTTTGGTGAATATTATCTTGCCTATTAAATGCATTTAACAAAAAGTTGTCCCAGTCCCCAATGAGCAATGTCTCCAATGAACAGCCAAAGCTGTGTACAGAATTACACCAAAATATAGCACATGTACAACAACAAAAATGATCAACTATAAGATAGACCATCTGTCTGTTATTGTCCCATCGAGTCATGTAAGTCCTGTAAGTTGTGAGGTGTAGAATCTATGGATTGTACTTGTTTATCATTACATTCCATGGAATCCTAAGCACTTTGAGATCTGAGGAATTTTGAGGCCAAGTAAACAAGTAAACGTTAAGACTTTGTCATGTTTTTCATACCATTCCTGAAAAATTTTTACATTTTGGCATGCTGCTGCACTATAGATGGGTCCTCTTTATCCTTCTGTAAAAGCCAATGCCATTAGGAAAATCTGGTGCCTATATTGCACAATAATGTCTACTTTGTATGCAACAATATTAAGGTAGAGAGTGTGTGTGTGTCTGTGTGTGTTTGTGTCAAGTAACCTCTATATGAATGTCAGGACACAAGATTTACCCACTTGAAAATAGCCAGGGTCTCCTCTGGCTTCATTTTTCCCATAGTGCATCTTGGTGCCATCTGTTCACCATGTAAGCAAAACTCATGCACCCAGCTATCCAAATGATGTCAAAGGAAATGTGATTTATCAGACCAGGCCACCTTCATCCACTACTCCATGATACAATTTAGATGCTCATGTGCCCATTGTAGAGCTTTCAGCAGTGGACTAGGGTCAACAGAAGCACTCTGCCCAGTTTGTTTAATGCCAACAAACATTCAAACACATATAAAGTCAGAGTTTTTGTATCTGCAGTGTATTATTTAGCCCATTAACTATTTAATTTCTATAAACAGTTAATAATCCTTTAAACCACTCCTACAGATTACTAAAGTAATAAAAGCTAGGCTTAACCAGGCCAGACTACAGCCTCTATGCCAAGTCAATGCTACATCATTAAACTGTAAACACACGGAATCGTTGCTTTACGGTCGATTGTTCCTTCCAGTTAAAATAATGCAGAGAAGCCGTGATTTTAATTACTCTGGCACAATATTGCGCGCCGCGGATCTCGGCGAGGACATATGGGACAGATGACACACGGCCTCCACCTTCTCTTATCTGGCATCAATGATGTCACCTCCTTGCTGCGATTCACGATCAGTCGTTAGGACTCGTAATAACGACCCTCTGGCTCATGCAATCTGGCATAAAGCATTAGGAGATGCCTAATAGAAACATGGACTATGTATATAAATAATGATAGATAGATAGATAGATAGATAGATAGATAGATAGATAGATAGATAGATAGATAGATAGATAGATAGATAGATAGATAGATAGATAGATAGATAGATAGATAGATAGATAGATAGATAGATAGATAGACGCTTGGTGGTGTGTGACGCGCGTGTTCGGTGTGGTAGAATGTGAGAGAGAGAGAGAGCGAGAGAGAGAGAGAGAGAGAGAGAGAGAGAGAGAGAGAGAGAGAGAGATGTTGCTGACGCTGCGGGCATAAACCTCACAGCTCCCTCTCTCTCTCTTCATTTATGAGGCTTTTCACTTCTCCCTCTTCTCCTCAGACGCGTTCAAAGCACACCCTCCTTCCTTCTCCTCTTTTTCCTCCACCTCCTCCTTCTCCTGGCCTTCATGTTTTCTGCACATCTCCTTTTGCTGAGACGCACTGAACACATCAGCACCTAAACGCTTGCTCGGCTCAATTTATATAAGGCATTTCATATCATCTGGAGAAAAACAACCGCTTTAATAAAACGTATTAAGTGCTCATATGGACGCTATAGCGTGCATTGTTATGCGCGTTCGCAAATACCTCGACTTTAATTCATTAAAATAAAAGACGACCAGAAAGCACACAACCTAGACTACTTACCTTTTGTGTGTGTTTTTTTTTCCACTTCCAAGTCTTCAGTTACTCAACCCTTTAATAAAAAAATCTGCCTTTTTTTTCTACTCCCGTCCCTGTTTGGTCTGCACTCCCCCCGTCTCTGTGTCTCACCAAAAAATACCAGAAGAGTCTCTGCGCGTTTCAGATAATCTGCTCGCTCCCGGCGCCCTTACCATCAAACGGGCTGCAGGTTTGACAGGGAGTGACATCAACACCATCAAAACTACTGACTAAAAATATCTGCTCGCTCCTTCGATATTTACTGTCCAAATTCCAAGGGCTCGACGCTTAGGTGGGTGGAACGGCCATAAACGTCCCGTGTTGTTTGATGCGTCGATGTGTATCTCCTGCTTCTGTAATAAATCGCGCCACCCGGTGGCCAAATAGCGTTACTGCGATTAATCACCAGCCCCTGTCCAGGGTGCTGAAAACCTGTCGTTTCGAAAATCCGGCCGCAGCCCCGCTTTTATTTTATTTTTCCAAGCGCCGTGAGGACGAGGAAGCGCACTCCAATGAAAAGTACACGGAAATTATGTTATTTATTTTAATAATTGCTCGGTTGTGAGTTGGCATCGTATTATGCGAGTTGAAAGGCTTCTTCGGGTTTTCCCGTAGAAGGAGGAGGGGGGTCTGCATACGTCGGAGTTTTTCGGAGTGATTTTAATGCGGAACACAGACCCGCTGTTCGCCCGGCGGCTGCAGCAGCAGCAGCAGCAGCACACACGCAGGCGGGGAAAACACGGAAGGGGGGAGGCGAACAGAGCGAGGGGGCAAAGACACACCGAGTGAGCACCCGAGACGCGGTAAGTCAACACGCTGTAATCAGCCATGGCGTGCCCCGAACACACACAGCAATTCAGTGCACAGTATAGAGTTCGATGCGCTCGTCGATGGAAAGGACGTAATGGAGCTTGTGGTAGCTTTGTACTGAAAGCTGGCATGTTTTTGCCTGGTTGAAGAGTCACTCCCGTGTGAGCAACGTGAACACAAACACGCAGGCAGTTGCAGGAGCCATGATTATGCAAGAGCTTAAGGAGACTAAGTACAAGACGAAGTCATGCCTGCTTTTTTTGAATCAGACTAATGTGTCAGCTCGCGCGCGTACAGCTGGGTATTTTGCCTGATTAACATCTGCTAACAAAGACATATCACTCTACAAGTGTTGCTTTACTGCTAGCCTACCATGCCTGATCCAAACAATGATTTGTAGGCTACTGAGTGAGCAAAGCCCAGAGGAACCATAGCATGTTTGTATGTAATGGAAATCTATGTTTGGATCAGTTCCATAATTGAGAAATCAAGATTCCTTAATTTGAGGTCCAAATGCCTCCTTTTCTTTTTCCCCATTTTTATCCACTTTAAACCTACCCTGTTTTCAATAAATGTCCACTTCCTCTACTTGTCCATTCTGTTTTTTCTCTCTCTCACCCCCTCTTTTTCTGCATAACTCTTGTGCTTTTGTGCTCTTGTGCACTTCCTTTTCTTAGTACAACAATGTATGCTTTATGACTTTTTCTTCTAGTGTCTCAGCCTCTTGGCAGGATGTCGTGGTCTCTGGACCTGCTCCCTCTGCCTCCCTGTGTGGAACTGGGTGGGCCTCCACTGAGTGGCCTTCTGTGGACTCTGCTGCTGCTCTTTCTCTGGTATTGCTACCGCGTCGGTGCCGACCCTCCGTCCTGCTCATCTGGCTCAGCTCACTCTGCTTTATCTCATTCCTCCAGTTGCTCTCCAGTCGAGCCTGGTCATTCCACCCCAAAGCCTTCCCCTGCAATCGCTGTGGAGTGTGGGGAAGAAGAAGAAGCAAAGAGTTACCTGATGCCAGTGTTGAGCAATGCCCCATTTCCTGCTCAAGCAGCAGCAGGAAGCAGGAAGTTGTACACAGCACTGCAGGAGTATGCCAAGCGTTACAGTTGGGCTGGCATGGGCCGCATCCACAAGGGTCTGCGGATCCAGGTCAGACACATTGAAGAAAAAAATGGGTGATATCTGGGTTTGGGGTCATGCTTAGGAATGTTAGAGGACCCAGTGACTACATTTGAGATGAATAGTATTGCTAAAGAAAGCATACATATTTTTTTTTTATTTATAACTAGTTAATATTATTATTTTAATTTTTAAAACTAGCATAAGAATCTTCACAAAATAAATAGAAATGGTGCTTAGGAATACCATAAAGTTACAAGAAGTACACACTATATGTGTTTGCTTAATTAAGTTTATGCTCTATTAAAGATGGCATTAGTGCCTTAGGAAACTTTAAGAAGTGGCACTGGGAAGTAGTAGATCAGTGGTTAAGCTGTTGAGCTTGTGCCTGGAAGGTTGTAGGTTTAAACCGCAGTGCTTGTATGTACAACTGCATAGTTGTACATACAAGTTTAATAAGTTATGTTGTTGCCATCCACCTTTATAATGTGGTGGAGAAGTAGGAAATTTCAGTGACTGATTTTGAGAATGATTTATTTTCCTCTAAATATTGCACTCAAAAAACCTTTCTTAGGGCTTTGATGGATGGATAACTGGTCTACATGTTATCCGATTGGTCTACTTTTTGGAGAGGAAAATTCTCTGTAAGGTTTTTACAAAAATAACATTTAAATAGCATCACAGAGGGACAGTTTAGAATGTCTTTATAGTGCTAGAGGAGTTTACTTGCTTTTAATAATCCTTTAATTTGACCAAAGACATAAAGCCCATCTTTAAATGCTGGCTGTATTGTATACATACAGTTTCATGGTAGGGGAATATGTTACAAAAATACTATAATTAGGGCTGTCAATAGTCAATTTTTATTTAATAATTGTTAATTGCAACTTAATTGCACATTTTTATCTGTTCTAAATGTACCTTAAATTACGATGTACCTAAATACTTTTCAAGTTTTTAATACTCTAACCAACATGGGCATGGACAAATATGGATACTTTATGCAAATGTATGTTTATTATTATTGAAACCATCCTCAACATAGATCGAGACTAGACATGTTTAAAAGGTCATATATGTTTATCAAAGAACTTGTTCATGCCTATTAAACACATGGAAAAAAGAAAATAGAAAAAAACATAGGTTCCCATTACTTCTCTTTCTTTGCAATGAGCCAGTTGCTCAAATAGACAAGTCTGTTTACATTTTCAGATTACAGGGCAGCTCGTAAAAATACTCTTGTACATGTTTTAAAGTAATTGGGTGTTTTTAAATTACGTAAATCATCAGGACACCAAACTGAACTTTTGCTATGTTTTCACACATAATGTTTTATTTGAGACTTTGCGCCTCAGTAAAACAAATGTTTAGTGATAAATATAAATTTTTTGGTGGAGTTTCTTATTTATTTTTTTTATATTTGAGTAAAGAAAGGACGTCATGAATAAATGTGTGTTGCATTAAAAGTTTAAATTTTGCCTCTTTTATATTTATTTTTTTATATATAAAAAAAAATCATAAATGTGCATTGCGTTAATAAAACTAGTGCCGGTAAAAAAAATCTGTGTTAATGCATTATTAATGTGTTAATTTCGACAGCCCTAACTAATACATTTCTCAAAAATAATAATGGAGCACTTTATCAATCATTACACTTCAATTAAACAAGTCAGGAATAGTCTGTCTATTTAGGAAGCACAAGTGATTGTAAATCAGTATTTACTTGCTTTGGGGCAAATTAAAGTGACAAGTAAACTGGAGGAAACTGCAAAACAAGGCACAAAAATATTGTTTTAGGTGGTACCCATAGATCCTCCCTGACTGATTTGTCTCCAGTGTTGTGTTTTGCTAGGGTCCTTGTCACTAGGCAGTAACTGCAACCCAATGAATTTGCACAGGTAGTCCTTATCCTCCAGGATGGCACATTTATATGTGCTGTTGTAAGGATGTTTGGTGTGTCTCCCAGCACAGTTCCAAGCACATGGAGGAGATAAATGGAGACAGGCTTTTAGAAAAGGAGAGCAGGACAGAGCCATAGGTGGGCAACAAGCCAGCAGAGAACAGTATCTGCTACTTTGTGAAAGGAGAAACAGGAGGAGCACCACCAGAGCCCTACAAAATGACCTCTAGTAGGCTGCTGTGTGCATGTTTCTGAACAAACTACCAACTCGATTGACACCAGAATTTGCAGGTACACCTTTGACAGGTTTTTTACAGGTGAGAGCAAGTTCACAATTAGGTACATGTGACTGATATGAAAGAGTTAGATTTTTCTGAGCAGTGTAGGCAAGACTAGGAAACATTTGTGGTGTAAAAAACAAGTCACTTACATCCACTACAGGATACAGAATGCAAAACTCTATCACCTCTATATCCCCTGCTGCTGGAATCTAAATCAGGAAATTCAGTCACCTTCGTCTCTCTCTCTCTCTCTCTCTCTCTCTCTCTCTCTCTCTCTCTCTCTCTCTCTCTCTCTCTCTCTCTCTACTCTCTCAGTCTCTCTCTCTTTGCTTGACTCTAAATGTGTCTTATTCTTTTCAGTCAAGACTGAATGACCGCTCTTCCATTCAGAAGCCCCACCTTTTCTACCTTCCCGATGTTCCAAGCATACCATTCTTCCCACGGGATGCTCATCGCCATGATATAGAGATCCTGGAAGCAAGCTATGCCATAATTCTTGCTGAATTCCAGGCTGTCTACCAGAGAGGCATTGACACAAAGATGGGGTGGATTTACCAAGGACCTAAGGTAATAAAAATAATATAATAAAATAAAAAGTAATGTAATTATACATATAATGTTTGGAGAATATGAACAAAGTGATACACCTACAACTAATTCTTAAGAAACTAAATAAAATTGATTGATGTCTTCAGCACACCTTTTCAAACAAGTTTCACTTTGCAATTTTCAGAGATCCGTAGTTGCAGGTTTAAGCAACTGCGAATGTGATTTTTGTAACAGCACAGAGATCTACTAAATATGCTTGAATATTTATTAAGTAGCATCTCTAGCACTCTCTCCCTCTTAATCTCTCTCCTGTTTGCTCTCACTCACTTGCCTTCACTTACCTACTCAAATCAATATCTGCACTGCACCACTGAGAGGTTTCCTGCCTTGCTTCATCATACACCTTAATTTATTTGGAAAACTTGCTTAGTGAAGACACCACGAGGTCATTTCTTGTAAATCATATTTATGTTTGTCGTTTGACTTCTCAGGGTCAGGCACTGTTCCCACTCTACAACGCTGGAGTGTGTGTGGCCAGTAATTGCCGCACATGTCCATGTACATACCGTACCCTCCTCTCCCTCAGAACTTTCATCAGCAGTAACTCCCTTGGCTCAGCAGGTTTTTGGCTTTTGGGCCCTGGGGCATCACTGGGGGGAACCTACGGGCCCACCAACACACGGCTCCGGTGCCATCTGGGTAAGTGCTAACTCTGTGTATTGGGTATTGTGTATTACATCACTACAGCTAATGCATTATTCATGAAAGAAAGATACATAATTAATTATTTAGCATGTACCAAAAGATATGACATATGATTTGAATCTGTATTGCAAAATGATGAGAAACTATATTGGTATAGTAAGTGGGAGTTAGGGCCTTAATATGCTTGTTTTCCAATAATTGCATTTGCTGAAGTGTTTTAATGTTATAAATCTCAACATTTAATCTAACTCAAATTAAATTAATTAAACAAAAAAAGTTTTTTATAAAGTGCACATAGTTTTTATTAAAGCCAGCTAAGACATATCATATATTCCCATAATACAACAAAACTCTTCATCCTGATAACTTGCCTGTGTAGGAAAATGTAAAAGAAAAGCTTTAGCTCAGACTATTACAAAAAAGTAACATCGGAAATTTCTTTGAAACAAGTATCTCCTCAAATAAGCTTTATGTCAACAAGTATACATGTTTTTATTGTACAATATTCACATGCTGTTTAGGTCTTCAGACGCCTGCACAGTGTGAACTGGTGGTTGGGGGTGAGCCACAGTGCTGGTCTGAGGGACACTGCCTTCTAGTGGATGACTCCTTCCTGCACACAATCTCGCATAACGGTACGAGCTGAAATGATGAGCAAATTAAAATATCAACCAGTCCTCAATAAAATGTCACTAAAAGTCATAAAAATGCATAGAAATAGTATCAGATTTTTTAAAACATTTTCCTCAACATGTTCACTAGGTGGCACAGAAGATGGTCCAAGGGTGATTTTCAGCATCGATCTATGGCACCCAAATGTTGCTGCAGCGGAAAGACAAGCTCTGGACTACATCTTTAGTCCTGAACAGTAATCACTAACATATCTCTGAGTCCTCCATTTACAACGAGACATAGAGCCTCTCTACATCTCACTGAGTTTCAGCTGATCTCTTTTTGAAACTTCCAAAAAGAAATATGGAGACAAATGTGACGTATCATCTCATTACGTGATACATTGACTGTATTTAACTGCATTGTATTTTCCTCAAAATGTACTGAAAAAGTAGATTGTCCATTCCTCTGAAAGTAGAAGCAAGACCAAGCACACATTTCTGTCGATATAAAGCCTCACTCTAGAGCTCTTTATCTAACGCCGCTCACAATATCTGTGACAAGATCTACTTTTCAAATTCTTCATATCTCTCTTTGCTTTGTGCCTGTCTTAAAAAATCCGATCTCCTGTTGTATTATTTTGTGCCTGATTTGTTAACTTTATCGTGACCTTTTCTCTGATCTATATATACTGTGATTCAAGCTATTCTGTCAGTACTGTATGTATATTATCTTTATGTCTGTACTGACCTTGTTTTATCATATGAAGTTTTATTTTCTTGAGGAGTTTTATTTTCAGACTCATTCTGTGAAGCACAGAGCAAAAAACAATAAGTATTTGATCCGACTGCATGCATGTGTTGTGAAGCCTGACTGTACAGCCAATGTGATGCATCGGACCCCTTTCCCTTGCAAAAGTAATCAACTTGTAATCAACTAAAGGTGTATTCTTCAAATAAAGATTTTTTTTGTTAAAGGTAAAAATGACAGATAATATCTAAGCATAATTAAATGTTGAGCTTTTTGTCAGGTGTACAAAACTACACGTATGTGACAGGTGACATTTAAACAAGAGCAGAGAGAATATATTTTGGCTAACAATAGCTATTATTGTTATATACAAAAAAATGCACGGGTCTTAACTGAACATTACCACCAATATGATCAGTCGGCCATTTATGAAAGGCATTTTGACAGCTGTTAGAATGGGTGCTAAGCTTTGAGACAATGACAGAAAGTGCCCACTAAGTGAGAAGGAAATTACATTTTATATATTCTATAAGTCAGTTGATTAAAGTTATGACTTTTTACACCATATTTATAAATGTCATAATATTCACTGCTATCCAGATTGCTAAATGGAGATGTCTAAGAAATGTTCATAACTGATGGTTAACATTTTCAACACATTCCCTAACTGAAATTATATACCAATCGTGAAATTTTTCATCTAATGGCTAGCTGGCTATAATGAATTAAAAAACGTATTTATAATTCACATAATCTTATATTGTACATTAATTTATTCACAAACATAGCATCCTAGAAAGTTAGTTAACGTTAGTCAAGCTGGAGCTGAAGTGATTGTTTGAAAATTCAATTCAATTTAATTCAGGTTAATTTGTAGAGCACTTTTAACAATGGACATTGTCAAAGCAGTTTAACAAAGAAAACTAGATTATACATTCAAAATGTATACATTAATGCCTATAAGTTTAAAATCTAATAAGCAAGCCAGTGGTGTCAGGGAAAAAAAATCCCTGATGATATGATGATGAGACATTGAGAGGAACCAGCCTCAAGAGAAACGAATCCTTATCTGGGTAGAACCGACCATTTATTATAGTTTTATCATTTTAACATTTATCATACATTTTAGTAACACTCAGTCATCCATTCATTTTTTTATTTTTTTTGTTGTTTTAATGCTGCTTTGATGGCAAACTTGTGCCTTCTGATAACATTTAAATTGTGTAATCTCATCCTATTCTGTGGTAGAAAGCTACTTTTAGACATATTTTAGAGGAAAGAAATACAAAATCTGAATTATGCATCTTCCCCTGAAGCCGTATAGTATGTATTTACTAGTTCACAAAGATGCAGAGGTCAGTTTTAAGCTTTATGAATGTAAATCCACTATCCACTACTGTAATAAAGGCAGGTAATCTGGCTCAGTATGACATTGACCTTCCTTGTCTGGAGGGTTCTCTCTCTCTCTCTCTCTCTCTCTCTCTCTCTCTCTCTCTCTCTCTCTCTCTCTCTCTCGTATTTCTGTTTGTCCATTTAAAAAAAATAATAAATAAATAAATAAATAAAGAGGTAAAATGAAAACCTTCAACGCAACACACATTTATCATAATGTCTTTTATTTACTGAGATATAAAAAAAATTACTCTACTTCTACTGATTCGGCAAGTCTTAATTCAAGCACCAAAATCCGCCATGATGCACACATCCAGCAATTAAAATTGCCCAGGTGGAAACATAGCAAAAGTTCCGTTAGGTGTCCTGATGAATTACGTTATTTACCACAATTAATTTAAAATATTTACAAGAATATTTGATCCGATATTTTGTCTTAATGCTCTAGGTTGAGTTTGGTTTCACTAATAATAAACATACATTTGCATACAGCATTCATATTCGTCCATGTTGATAAGAAAAAACTTGAAGAGTATTAATTTAAGATACATTTAGAACAGATAAAAATCTGTGATTAAGTTGTGATTAACTCATAACAGTCATATATATATATATATATATATATGTGTGTGTGTGTGTGTGTGTGTGTGTGTGTGTGTGTGTGTGTGTGTGTGTGTGTGTGTGTGTGTGTGTGTGTGTGTATATTATTCAACAGTATATAAATGTCCTGTTGAATATCATCAGATTAACTGCATCACTTATTGCATTTGTTGCAACATCTTCTCTGTATTAAAACTCTGACTTGTATTTTCTAACAATTTAAGACCTGAGGGAAAATGTTTCTTTGATGATCCTTTTTATATACACCAGCATTGGACAGAGTTTTTCTCTGTGATTTATCAGTTGGCTCATACTCACTGAGCATTTGGCAGTAATGTGGCCAGGATACAGTAATAGCAATGTCACATCTGCACTTGCATTTGACAGGCATTAGGGATGCCTGTGATTACTGGAATCTCTTATGTAAACAACAATACACTAAAGCTAATTGGGTTAGGCCTATTAACAGTTATATAATGCAGAAGACATATAGAAATATGTATTTTTCTCTGTGTATTAAAATGTTTTTCAGAATGTTAATCAAATTAAACATGCAATGAGTGAAATGTTAAAATAAATTGTAATAGGCTATGTTTGATTAATTTCTAAATTATAAGCAATATTTGTAACTATTAAAGGGAAGTTTTTCATTTGGTAAAGCCTCCAAAATTGCACTGAGTATCTTTTTTTTTAAAAGACAAAATACGTGTATACCATAATTTTCTGCATGTTCAGGTTTTCTACAGCATTTGCATCGTTTAAATCTTGACATTGGGATGTATTCAGTGCTTTTTCCTGGACTAGAAAAGCAGAATGTGGTTAAAACCTTCTAGTAACACAAGCGACAAAAAAAGACATAATAGTGCAAATCATGAATGCTCTCATTTATGGACAATACACAAGTTTCAGTGAAGCAATATTTCAGGCATTATTTTGAAGTTTGGTTGTTCTTATTAACAGCTTTTTGTTATTTTAGCATCTGATAGTTTAGTTTAAAACTTATCAATCCAAAATTCAAGTGTAATCTAAGAAAATTAATTTGGGGGTTACTTGTTTTGGGGGCAGTATACCTCACATTCTGTGCAACACTTTATACATAAAAATTTATCCAATACTATATTCTGTCCCTAAATATTATAGATGTGAGATTGGGTAAGGAAAATAAATTTAATTAGATTGCATTTGTACTACTTATAGCTGACCCACTGTTTTAAAGTCTGCTCTACATCAAACAAAATCCATCACTGTCACAGAATCCTTCCCCATCTGTCTCTTCTTATGTCCAATCCCATTTCTCTTTCTCTCTCTGATCCAGTCTTTCTCTCACTCTTTCTTTTACTGCTAGCAGAAAGACGGAGAACATCTGAACTTTTGAGTTTAATCATCTGCAAAGCAAATAAGTTGAAGAATTCTTTGCGGGAATAGAGCGAGGTTGTGAAGAGAGAGAGGTAAGTGACTGGATTTAAAAAGAGACTCCATATTTGACATCTTCACCAAAATCATGCGCAACATTGTCAAGTCTATTATATTTGGATGTATTTATTAAATAGAGCTAATATCACAACATTTAATAAACAAGTATGAAATATTCTAGAGGATTGTCTTTGGCTTCCACATTTTAGACATTTAATATCATATCAGCTTTACATTGAAATGTTGTTAATGCAAATATTTATGTGCATTAATTTTTACAATAGGCTCCTCCTGATTTTCTTTAGTCTGAGATTTTTTTAGAAAGGGATTTGTTATATTTTCTATTAAGTTTTTTTTGTTGTTTCTTCATGCACAGGATTGCAGGCCAATTAAAAAAAAAATAACAAACCCACTTGAAGACTGCAATAGTCATACATGTTCACACAATCCATGTCTCATGGTTCGGGGGGGTCAGGTGTGCTTCTTGGCCCAGCCTGCATCTTTCTGAGAGGGAAGAACATTGTAAGATGTTAAACATAATGTACTCTATACTTTGTTCTCTCTGAAATAATAGTTAAATATCCAAAGTAGTTTGTGTGTATGTCTGTGCTATATGTATGCGTCAAACCCGAAATGGCAAAAGATTTAAGTTTCTAACAACAAATCTTTGGTCAGGAGATTTGAATGAAACAAATAATTAAAGCAACTTAGTTTGGCATAGCCTTCCCCTTTGATTTCTTGAAACGTTTAAGCCTTGTGGGTAGACTTGCTGTCAGTTTTGTATAAAATAGGAGAGACATTTTTGTTCCATTTGGTTTCGATGAGCTTCAAACAGTTCATTAGGACGGTAAACATTTTGTGAACCAAGCCATGTGTAAAATCTTACTCCAAACATTCTAATCACTGTCAGGATTTTGGCATCCAAGAATGTAAATGGTCAAAGGTTGCAAAAGTGGAGTAATTTATATCTTTCCTATTTTCTGACCAATATTTTGGTTTTAAGCCCATTCAAAGCTTAATTTTATTTCATTTTGGACTTGGCCCCTTCTAGATTTTGCCCAGAAGTGTATGTTTATGGTTTATCCAGTTATACCATCTGTGTGTACATACTTGAATTTGTGTGTGCCTGTCTGTATGTGTGCCTTAGGCTGTAATACTGCACTGACTTCTGTCATATACAACTGGGGATCACAGCATACTTCTGCTATTATATCCCTCTGGGATCTTTCCAACCACTTCATTTTTTATATTCCTCCATCTGCAGCCAATAAACATGATTCTTTTTGTACAATTTTCTAAATTATTGCTATTAAGCTCCCTCATCTGTCCCTGCAAATTGACTCAAATTTGATGGGGTGAAACAACAGATGCTTGTCCTCTTAGACACACTATACAGAGCCAAGGAGTCATGATTTTTGATTTTTCCTCATTTAATTAACTAATATTGCTTCCAGTGGTATCTGGGCTTATTTATTGTGTGCACGTCTGTCTGTCTGTCTGTCTGTCTGTCTGTCTGTCTGTCTGTCTGCCTGTTTTGACCTGTTTAATCAAACTGAATGCTGACTGAATTGTTTTTATAGGAGCGGAAACTTGTAGCTGAAGAGATAGAAGGTAGCACATTTTTCTAACTGGTGTTTTTTAGTTCAGTATGGTCTTCTTGAAGTAATACTGGATAATTTCTGTCCACTTCATCTGTATCTATGTGCAATTAACACAGAGACTATATATATATTTCACAGTCTACACTCAAAACAAAAAGTAGGCTGTCAGTAAACACTTTTTACCATGCACTTTACCAAATTCACCATGCATTTTATTAGGAACCACAATACACTCAGTTATCCAGTCAATAAAGTGACAGCAGCACAATGTATGAAATCATATAGTTGATCTCTGTGACTTTAAGTGATGACACAGTTATTTGTGACAGATGGACTGATTCATGTATTTCAGAATCTGTTGAATCTCCTAGGATTTTTACACAACACAGCTGCCAGAGTTTACACAGTACTGGGTGAAAAACAAAAAAACTTGATAATCAGGCAAAGCCTTGTTGATACGATGTGTCAGAGAAGAATGGTTAAATTGATTTAAAGAAAGTTATAATTGCTTAAATTTACATTTACATTTATAGCAATTGACCTTAATGCAGAGCAATTTACAAGTATTATGAATTCTCACAAATGATCACAAACAGTTTGAGAAGAAACTAATCAGCATACACAAAACATCACATCTTGAGCTGGAATATCTACAACAGCAGAAAACCACATCAGGTTAAACTCTTTTCAGACAAGCACAGGAATTTAAGGCTTTAAAGGACACAAATGGGCAAGTAAGGCAGAGTAAAAAAATAGAAAAAGACTGGTGAGTCTCTGTTTGTGGATGACAGAAGTTAAACCTGATACAGTCTTCTTCTGTTATAGCCCATCCAACAACTATTTTATGTACCATTTTTTTTTTACCATCTTTTGATATTTGATAATAAATTTTTTTTTGCATTGTGCTACTGCTATACAATTAACATTTTTAGACACCTGGTTAAAATGATTTAGGAGTTTTGAATAAAGTAGATGCTGAGAGTAGATCTTATTTGCAGTTATGTATCAAGGTGCATGACTTACACAACCTTGTTGGTAAAACACATGATTATATATTTTTGTTTAAAAGATTTGAAGAAATTAAAAAGATACAGTAAGCTTATTTAATAAATAAATTGTTTCAGTAAAACATTTATAAGTAAAATTTCCCAACTTTAGACAAAATGTGCCTACATTATTATGTATGATTAACCCATAAAAACTACAAATCTGACTGATAGTAATTTGGTTTCATATAATATTGAAGTATTTCTTTAAATGTATCTGATTTAGAGTTGCGACAGGCCTTTATCGAGTTTGATAAGGATAAAGATGGGTTCATCAGCTGTAAAGACTTGGGCAACTTGATGCGGACTATGGGATACATGCCCACAGAAATGGAACTGATCGAGCTCAGCCAGAACATCAACATGAACCGTAAGAAACCATCAAAATGTCCATTGTCCATGTGTTTGTGTTTCTATATTATAATTTCACTTTAATATACCTTCAAATTATCCTAAATGAATTCATGCTTTTTCTCTGGTGCTAGTTGGAGGCCAAGTAGACTTTGAGGATTTTGTGGAACTCATGACTCCTAAACTCTTAGAAGAGACAGCTGGAATGATTAGCTTAAAGGAGCTAAAGGAAGCATTTCGAGAGGTGAGAGGCCACCTAGCACCATGCTGAGGTGATCTGGCAGCATCTTGATTATTCAGCACTCTTTCTTTTTCAGGATCTAAAAGGCATTTAAGAAAGTCTGTTAAAAGAATACCTTTCCCAGCATATTGGTTTATTGATGTCATTTCTTAATGTGTGTGTGTATGTGTGTGTGTAGTTTGACATGGACAGTGATGGCGTCATCACTATTGATGAGCTGAGGCATGCGATGAAGAAACTGCTTGGGGAAAACACCAACAGGAATGAGATTGAAGCTGTGGTCAGGGAAGCTGACAATAATGGAGATGGAACAGTGGATTTTGAAGGTGAGTGATTCAAATGGACACACAAGAGAAGATGGGGAAGAACTGACTTCATGAAATGAACATTACACCCACTGATTAAAATTTTACACTTAAATGACTTACCTTTTTATTATTACTCTCATTTTACTTTGAGGTCTTAGTATATTATTTAAGCCACAGGTCGAGGCAAACTGACACTGAAACTTCATTTATAAAAACGCCTTAATATTAATGTAAGAGCAGGCACCTAAAGTTTAATAGAAGCACATGTAAATAATAGAAATATTAATATTTCATAATGTCAACTACCTAGTATTACATAACTTGCTAAACAAAAGCAACCAATATTTAAACAAATATACAAAAACATATAGAATTAGATTGGTAAGCATTCAGCAATTTATTGTAATTTTGTTTACTTGAATAAAGTTATAGTGTTCATTCTTAACATAATTTATTAGTAGTTAAAAAGAGAGACAAAATTACACACTGACATTTGCTGGAAGCATTTTGTTGCTTAATACATATGCAGTAGAAAAATAGTCACAATGGATTTATTTCTCTTGCACTGATTTACCCAGAATACTGTGACAGTGATGCATGACCCTCAGGAATGGGATATACCATAGCCTCTGGTGTATAAAGTGTAATGTGACAATAAGCATGCAGCTAATGGTCAATTGTTGGTGCTATAGAACAACAGCAGGTTATAGGATGTAAGTTTTGCAAACAAAATCCATAGCATTATTGTGTAATTATTTACACTCTTTACTTTAAAAGGACCATTGGGCGAGCCTTTTTAGAAATATACCACAGTGAATGCATAGACTCTCTGATCTCGAATCAGTACTGTATATGTGTTTGTGTTTGTTTCAAAAAGTAGCTGCATGCATTCATAAATACACTGCTATAAAATTCAAGAGCTTACCAATTCATTTAAGACATTTTGTTTTCCTACACCAAAACAGATTTACACATTCTGCATCCTCAAACAGAATATATAACTATAATACTCCTCTATATTGTTCATATGACTTGTAAAATGTAACATCACGTCCCTTTCCTTTCAGAATTTGTCCAAATGATGTCACAACATTAAAAAAAAGAAGAAACCGAAGAGGATTTGAAGAGGTTAAACAGAATAGACAAAAAACAGCAACGCAAACATTGAACAAGTAGCATTGATTATCTTGGCCTAATTTATCAAACTGGGCATGAATGGATTTATTTATAAATCATCCATGTGAGGAAATTAGATATTCATAAAAATCCCAACAATTTTAAATACATATTCAAATTGGATCTGCAGTCATATCATAATTTAACTTATAAATTGTATGGATTACTACACTTTTGTATGTTTTTATGTTTTTTAGTATATATTAAATATACTGCAGTTTAAATTAGGGGAAAAAAGCCTTAATCAAACAATTAGGTTACTGTTTATTATGTAGATGTATGTGCTGACAGGCCTTTCTGTCCGAACTTAGCTATGAGCCTCAGCTTATCATTATTAATATTCCATAATATTGAAAAAATTTATTGGCATAGAAAGGGGTCCGAATAACATACACATCTGTTTTTCCAGTCTTTAAATTCATTTTATTCAGTTTGTGGAGCTCTGGGTGTGCAAGTAAAGAAGATGAAAAGGTGTTTCTTTTAAAAATGAATAAGAATATATTTATTTTAATGTGGCTTTTACAAACTTTTGCACACGACTTTACTTAAAGCTTGATAAACAAACCATATATATATATATATATATATATATATATATATATATATATATATATATATATATATATATATATATATATATATATATTTTTTTTTTTTTTTATTTTTTTATTTTTTCATTAATTTTTTAATTTATTGGAACAAAATTTCATTTGGCTTTTTATTTGTATTTTACACTTCTCTAGAACTGCACACCTGAATGGGTTTATATAAGTGAGCTTTTTAACATACTAGGATATTTTATCAGTATATTATATATTTGATGTCTCTAAAAATTTTGAGGTTGCACTTATTTTCTAAGCAATTGAAAAAAAAAAATTATTATACCTATGGGCCTCTGTGTGTATGTGTGTGTGTGTGTGTGTGTGTGTGTGTGTGTGTGCACTCTGATGGCTACTGGTTGGGTGTTTAGTACATCCCTGCCTTCCATCCACATGCCAGATTTGTCTTTTTTTAATTTGTATTCACACATACATCTGCCATTTTATATTTTACTTGAGCAGAAAACATTCGAATTTTCCTTGAATGAAATTTGGATGAAAAGACTACATCACCAGGATGAACTGAATTACCAGAAACAGAACACAAACAAGACAAACCTAAAGATCCTAAATGAAGGCAAAATAAATAGATGCAATGTCTACTAATAAAGTAGAACATTCTATATTAAGTTGAAGCATTTATCCTGATTTGGAGGGATTAAGCACCCACTCCCTTCCACTGAATGAATTACTTCTTTGGTGGATAAACCTGAAATGGTAGCTGACAGCTGTGCACCTTTGAGTGTTTTGCACGAATTAGGATAAATCCATAGTTTTAACAAATCCCATTCTGTTTCAGGAAGCATGTGAATCCACAACGACAGTAGTGAAGGTCAGTTGTGGGACTCAGCGTCTAACAGCTAGTCTGAGAATCCTGTTCGCGTTGATCTGGACATTAAGCAAACAGGCTATAAGCAATAAATGCTCCTCATAATCTACCTAAATGCATTTTGAAATAGTAGTGATTCTTAATGTGTTATAGTGCAAAAGAATTTAATTTAGAAAAACAGTTTTTTGTTTCAGCACATGATACATAAAAAATTATATCACAACGTGAATTTGGACTACATTAAACTGTTAATAAATTCAAAAGATTTTAGACGAGAATAAACTTTGTTTCTCCAAACATTTAACTTAAGTTCTCTAGGCTTATAGCTACTCTATAAAGCCAAAGGCTTGTGGACACCTGAACATCACTACCATGTAATTTTTTCACCAACTGTTGCCACACAGTTAGAAGAACACAACTGTACAGGAAGTTTTTTCCATTGACTCAAACTATTGCACTTAAACCTGTTACAATATGACAATGTCCATATTTACAAAGCAATCTTCTTGAAGACGGTTTGTCAAATGTTGTTGAAAAACCTGGGTTTTTACACAGAGCCCTGACCTCCTCCTTACTGAACACGAGCCTGGTCCAGAATCAAATGAAAAGACTTCCCAGAAGAGAGGAAGGTAAATCTTACAGCAAAGTGGGTGTAATACTGATGTGTTCACATAATTTTGGCAATAAATAGATTAGCTACATCAAGTTAATCTATTAACTATCTATCTATCCTTTGCTGTCAGTACAATATCATCATATTTCTTCTTAAACGTACCATTTTAAGCACCTCCGAAGAAGAACAACTGATATCAGGCAGTGAAACAACCATCCATAACAAGCTTGAACAAGAATGACATGACTTTGTTCAGACTGTAATTATATAGTTGTCGGTATCTGTTAACTCATGCTAAATAAAGTAGTTTACAGTCTTTGCCATGTGCGTTCAGTTTTCTCTTAAACACAGAATGAGCAGATGTTTGAAAAGAGGCCATGACTTCATATGTCTTAAAGGAAACAAATGTTAGCGGTGATAGAAGATATTCAACTATGTTGACACAAACAAGTGTGAACAAAGAATAAAAAAGTAGAAAGAAAAAACTCTTACTCTTGCAATTTGCAAAGAAAATTATAATTAAGAAATCTCATCATGCTGGCACTTTGAAAAAGAAAACGGATGAGGGTCCGTCATTTTGTTGTTTGTTATTTTAAATGTAGGGTCATTCACCTGGAGAGACTAATGACTAATTTGGAAGGAAAAATGAAGGAAACCAGAAATGTATTAAAATGTATTTATTCCAAATACAATTGGATAACATTAAGATGCTTCAGCAAAGCGAATTCTTTATGATTGTCTGTTCTAAGAATTATTCCCAGACTTTGTAGAATTAATCAAATATATTCCCACCCACTTTCCCTGCAGCTCCAGATGTATTAGTAAGCCAAGTAAGCAGCTCTGGTGCTTTGCTAATAATCACATCTGTTGCCGCTCTCACTCATATACACCATTTATTTAATTCATATATGTGAAATTACCAATGAATATTTATGTAAAAACCTGTGCGCATATGTGTTTGTGTTAGATGTAAAATTTATAACATATCCACAGGATGTGTCATGTTCACTGGCAGCTATGATGATGTCACTGTTACTTGTCTTAATTTCCTGTAACCTCCCAGGAAACAGTGTGGGAGTTTAATGCTGTGGTAAAATGAGGGTTTATGAGAAACGGAGATGAACACGGAGTTGTTCCATGTTCACTTTCAATAGTATT